>NC_069501.1:345226047-345228547 GCF_027579735.1 Bombina bombina | reverse complement strand
GTCAAATGTTAGCATATATAGCAGCTACTCTTATACCATTATCTACCCTCAAAGGCACCGGTTAACAAGTAAACACAAACCTGGGAAAATAATCAATATAGCGCATAAGCAAGGTTCCATTAACAAAGAAAAACGTGTCCACTGAGTAATGGGATTTTTTAACAGTTTTAACAAGATACAATATAAAAAACTGAGTAAGTTTTAGATTAAAACTAAAACATTCCCAGATTTTTGTTATAAAGAAAAAAAGCAACTAGGCACAGGATTATGTTCCAAATTTTACGGATTAATTTTGTTTCAGATAAAAAGTGTACCTACATTATATTCCAGTGTTCTCTCCAGGGCCTATTTAGGGCCAGATTATGAGTGGAGCGCAAACTTGCGCTTACGCAAGCGTGGTATTTGTGCTCCACTCATAATACCAGCGCATGCAATTGTGAACATTAGCAGGAAATACCTATCAACCAATGACCATTTGTAGGCAAAACCTATCTGCTATCAGTAGGAAGGCCACAAATGATATTGCTGTATTGTTTTAAGTATAAATGTAAACTGCTTTAAAAAAAAAATCAACATCCTTAAATGCTATGCTTTCATACATATGACAGAATATTTTTTAGTAAATTGTCCCTTTAATTGTAATAAAAACAGCTTATTGTAAAAAAGCTTGTTTTTCTATTAAATGTATTCGTTATTCTGTTAGTAAGAGGAAAATGTTAGATAGGCTCTAACTGTAGGTAATATAAAAATGTATAGACTCTTATGTTATGTTTTTAATTAAATGCAGTGTCACACCTCTTTACAGTTATTTGTGTAAGCATTTCATATTGGGACTATTGCTTTTATAAGCATATTACAAGCTTTTCCTTAATCTATTTGATCTCAGGGAGGATTTAGGATCTCTCATATTGAAGCTTAGGTTACGCAGGCAAGCTTGATGAGAAGAGATTTTCACAAATCTAGATGACCTTTTTTCATGGGGATTTTATTTAATAACATAAATTTAATATACATCTTTAGCCATTTTTGGCTCACTCTTACCTGTCATGAGCTGGAATAATTCTTATTTCTTAATTCTGTAAGGCAAAAATTATTGATCCACCATACCCTAAGAACTTGAAAGAAAACAAACAAAACAAAAAAAAAATCACATAGATCTAATAATTTGGTCCATGAGATGTATAAGTTCTAGTAATGAAATCGCCTTCATTCCAGGGTATGCTTCACTGGGTATTAACAGCTCTTAATACCAGTGCTAAAGACATCCAAATGGAGTCTGGCTGTGCAAACGCGCCATATTAGTAAACAATCCTATTATGGAGGTCAATACCCTTATGGGTATTCAAAAACAGATAACTTTATAATCACCAATTTAACAACAAGCTTTGACCCCCAGTGACAACAATGTTGTTATTGGTGTTCTGAATATGTTCCCCTGTAACCAGGAGATCATGTCATTAAAATGTTATTCATAACAAAGTGCCATGTTCAAATGTCACCTTTCATAATGCTGACCTGTCATCTTGTCACCTTTATTAAATTATTTATAATTCATCAGAAATGTACGAGTTGGATGTTACTGATTGGTAATATGGCTTTTGCATAGTTCACTTTTTGGATGATAAAGATGGCTGCAGGGTATATTGAAACAATCTTGTAGCTAAGAAGTTAAATGGAGAATGCAAGGTTATTGGCTGTGTATATCTCAATATTTTCTGTGTATCAATTTTACCTGTAGAAGCTTTACACTTTTACTTAAATGATGTAATGATGATAATCACGAGCCCAACGAGAAGAATGTATTAAATAGCTACTTGCTTGCATTCTTTGATACCATTTTTTGGTTTAAAATGCCTAAAAGCTCTTTTTTTAATTTTTTTAAAAGTAAATGAGAGTAGTAAGCATTCCATGTTGCAAAACTAAGATTTCATTTTGTTTACTTAGAATTTTATGATTATTTTTATAATTTTTGTTATTATTAATATTATTATTATCATTTATTTTTATAACACCGCAAAATTCTGTAGCACTGGGTACAGGGATAGAGTTATACAATGACAAAGATTTGTGATAAGATGCAAAAACATAACACTAAGCATATCTAGTACAGGAGGAGGTGGGCCTGCTCTGATCAGCTTACGGACTACAGCTTCTGTAATTATCCGGGGGGGGGGGTCTTTTATACATTCCTATGAGGTGTACATCCTTCATGGTCTTAAATGAAAATTGTTATGTTGAGTGGTTTGATAACAAATATACTGATTAATCTGATAAAGGGTGAAAGTGATGGAGCACAGACCAAAAACTCTTGAAATAGCACAGATATCACTTAGTTACACATAATAATTGAGAAATGTTTATTTTCTATTAGAATCATGTATACACAATTATGAGAACATATTCACTTGTATATTTTCATGCGTCAGAGTTTCATTTTTGGTTTGATAAATTTGGGTTATAGTTTACCTGATTATACTGAAGTTAAAGGGACAGTAAAGTC
>NC_069501.1:345088547-345218547 GCF_027579735.1 Bombina bombina | reverse complement strand
CTTTTTGTAAGCAAATGCTAATATTCCCTTTATCAAAGGAAACTCTTGGATATTAATTCTCATTGGCTTCAATATGCTTAAGAGAATCATCGTTAAGTGGCAATGAATGCCAATGTTCAGTTGAGCACATGGGGAGACCTGGTCCTACTAATTATCTGCTATAATACAGGCATATGTCCACCATCATTCACTATAATAGAAAATGCCATTATGAAAATGCAAATATTTTGTAATCTGTTTTTATCATATTAAGCATCTACTGAGATTCTATTTGAAGAAATATGAAACAATGCTGCTTAAAGGGAAACTAAACCCAATATTTTTTCTTTAATGATTCAGATAGAACATGCAATTTTTAACAACTTCCTAATTTACTCCTATTATCAATTTTTCTTCGTTCTCTTGCTATACTTATTTAAAAATCAGGAGTGTAAAGCTTAAGAGCCAGCCCATTTTTGGTTGAGAACCTGGGTTATGCTTGCTTATTGGTTTGCTAACTGTATCCACCAATAAGCAAGCGCTATCCATGGTACTGAACCTAAAATGGGCGGGCTCCTAAGATTTAAATTCCCTTTTTTTAAATAAAGATAGCAAGAGAAGGAATAAAAGTTGATAGAAGGAGTAAATTAAAAAGTTGCTTAAAATTGCATCCTCTATCTGAATCATTAAATACAAAAATTGGATTTAGTATCCCTTTAAGTAAAAAACAAATATGTTCTATTTAAGTAAACATAAAAATAAACAGATTGTATTAAAAAAAAAGCATACAACACTTTTTTTTCTTGCCAAATGTGCACTTAAAAATGCTCAGTGTTATCACTGCCCGCAGCTAGATAAGAGAGCTAACATTACATATCTTAAAGGGACAGTCTACACCAGAATTTGTATTGTTTTAAAAGATAGATAATCCCTTTATTACCCATTCTCTAGTTTTGCATAACCAACACAGTTATATTAATATACTTTTAACCTCTGTGATTATCTTGTATCTAAGCCTCTGCAAACTGCCCCTTTATTTCAGTTCTTTTGACAGACTTGCAGTTTAGCCAATCAGTGCCTGCTCCCAGATAACTTCACGTGCACAGTGTTATCTATAAGAAATACATGAACTAACACCCTCTAGTGGTGAAAAACTGTTAAAATGCATTCTGAAAAGAGGTGTCCTTCAAGGTCTAAGAAATTAGCATATGAACCTCCTAGGTTAAGCTTTCAACTAAGAATACCAAGAGAACAAAGCAAAATTGGTGATAAAAGTAAATTGGAAAATTGTTTAAAATTACATGCTCTATCTGAATCATGAAAGTTTATTTTTACCTAGACTGTCCCTTTAAGTTTTACTGCCACACATTTTTGCAGCAAAAGTCCTCTCCTGAGCATGGCCAATAAATGGTCTGGAGCTATTATAAGTGTCTCCTAGCAACCAACTCAAAGGCAAACCTACTTCTTTGCAATCCTGTAGAGACCACAACTCCTATGTGGGGCTGTGACAGGAAGTAACAGACCCTGCACAAATAAAGTTAACCCTCTTTGTATTTTGTATCAACTTCTTTGCTTCTAAATATATAAACTTTAAAGACATTAACAAATGTAATTAAAAAATGAATAGTGATATACAAATTGTATTATTAAATTGATATTAAACACTAAGGGGCATATTGATCAAGCTGAAGGCTCGCCGGAAACAAAAGTTATGAAGCAGCGGTCTAAAGACAGCTGCTCCATAACCTGTCTGCCTGCTCTGAGGTGGCGTACAGAAATCGACAGAAATCATCCCGATCGGGTTTATTGACACCCCCTGCTAGCGGCTGATTGGCAGCGAATCTGCAGGGGGCGGAATTGCACCAGCAGTTCACAAGAACTGCTGGTGCAATGATAAATGCAGAGAGCGTATGCTGTCGACATTTATCGATGTGCAGTGGACATGATCCGCTATATCGGATCATGTCCGCTCGCACAATCATAAATATGCCCCAAAATATATGCTAGTTAGAGTGATATATTCAAAGCAACAATTATCTTGAGAATAAAATGCAGTTTATTTTTTTATAAAAATCTATATTATTTGTATAAATACTTGTAACATTATCATTTCTATCATTTCATTTCTTTAAAGCAACAGAGGACACCATGTTGTTACCTAGGTTTTCGTTTCTCTGATGAGGCAAATTAGGAACAATTAGAAATGGGTCACTAGAATGTAGAACCAATTATTGTGTGGAGTATAGCAGTGTTAAGTATGGAGTCTACACTTCCACTTTTAATACGAGATGGAAAACCCCCAATTTTCAGAATTAAATTATAGGAAAAGAGAACAATAAATAATGAAAGTTTTAAAATAAATTTTAAATAAATACTAGTATTTGCATTTTATAACACAAAAAACAAAAACAAATCAAAGATACAGTCAGAGAACATTGTGATTACAATAGTAATCTTGGATAATTTTATTTAAAAAACATATAATTAAAAAGTTTAGATTTCAGAATAAGTTTGGATTTTGGAATTTCGGATGTTGGCATATGTACCCTGTATGTGTGAGTGTGCGTATATATATATATATATATATATATATATATATATAGATAAATATAGATATAGATATTATATATACCAAAAATGAAATACAGTAAATAATCATGTTTGTTAAAACCGGAGCGTACCTTTAATTTTTGGTAATTGTTTGAAAAAAATGCACCCAGAGGGTGTATCGATGATGTGAGTGATGGGTCCACTGTGGATATATATATATATATATATATATATATATATGTAAAATCACATGTTTGTGATCACTTTTTAGATAGTATACACTGTATGTTGTTGTATTGAAAAAGCCTGGTATCTCAGCCGAAACGTCAACATGTTTTAATGGATTGAAAATCAAGGAGATTTACATTATTACATAAAAATCCCGTGAGTACCTTTTTAAAAACATGCAATTGAATACAAGGATTTTGAAGTTGCACCCAGGCATATATATGGATTATAAGTAAGTGCAAGGATATGGAAAACCAATTTTATATATATATATATATATATATATATATATATATATTTATAGTCTTACTTTCACAGTAATGAAATGACGATTAAACATCTAAGGCTATAAGTTATTGCCTAGAATTAAATAAATATTATGTTCATAATGAACAATATTCCACATGTTTAATTAAAACTGAGGATTGTTTAAGATAAAACTATAGATTTTTTTATTTCACTATTGTAGTAAAAATATATGTATAAAAAAGACTGGCTGTTCCAATTATAATGTGAATCATTTAAATAAAGCAACGAGCATGGAAGCATATTATATAGCTCATTTACTTCTGTAAAAACATCCAGGTGCATGCTAAAGTTAAAGAATGCTTGACATCATTTTTAAAAAGCTTTCAAGATTGTTCTTTTTGTCTCAATTTGGGAGTGACTCTACACTTGACCTATTATTTTTGTTTTCAGCAAGACTCAGGTGAAATACAATTCTTTGACTTTACTGTGACATTCATCAAATTGAGAAGAGATGGGTCACAATGAATGCATGTAAACAGAACCCAAATGTTCTGCTTTAATTGAATCATTTGTGTTTTCCTACATACTTATATATACATTGCACTCTTTGTTTCCTTTTTGGAATAGCAGATTAAAGAACAATAACAAGTTATCAAGTAACTTAAAAATAGTACTGTTCTCTTATTTCCAAGTTAAAATTGAATATATATGTGATCAAATTCCTCCCAGGAAACCGTTTATTGAATAAGTTGTTAAAAATAATGTTTATGCCTGCCATATGTTTTTGCGTATTGAACTACGTAGAAAGCTTATTTTAGTTTACAGCTGAAGACAAAAATAGCAAACAGCGTGTGTAGGTGGAAGTTTAATCAAGACAAGGAAGTTTGTGTCATTTAAGCTAAGTGGGAGAAAGAGTGGTGCAGTCAGTAAACAAACTTACGTAAAAAGTGCTTAGTCTGCTCCATAGAAGTCTGTTTTTATTCCTGTGTTGGTTCTTCTGTACCCTTAGGCATGCTTATTTATAACTATGTTCAGCAAAATGGATAATACATTCTACTGGTCATTAGGGTTACCATGCAGCTGTTCTTTTGTGACCAGAAAATTGAAGATTTTGACTAGGATATTTTTACAAAATTTCTACAAAATTTTAATGGGCATACTAATTCAATAAGTGGACATTAAACACTTTGAGATTAAATATAAAATCTTTTAATTTTGCATAGTAAAATTAATTTGAACTATACATTCATTTTTTTATTTGTACCCCTTTCCAATTCTGCCATTTTTTTATTTATTTGTCCTAGATTTAAAAGCCTGTTATCTTGGTGATACAGTAACTATCTTAACACTGTTATATTCCACACTAGCACATTCTATTCCTACCTGTCTTCATCAGAGGAGATTAGATAAGCAAAGTCTATGGGGCTGATTTATCTGGCGGATATGATCTGCTGTAGTGAATCATGTCCGCTAGACATCGATAAATGCCGACAGAATACTCTGTCGGCATTTATCATTGTACAAGCAAGCTTGTGCAATGCCGCCTCCTGCAGATTTACGGCCAATCGGCCGCAAGCAGGGGGGTATCAATCAACTTGATTGTATGAGATTGGGCGGATTGATGTCCGCCGCCTCAGAGGAGGCATACGAGTTATGGAGCAGCTGTCTTAAGACCGCTGCTTCTTAACTTCTGTTTCCGGCAAGACTGAAGGCTCGTGCGGAAACAGGGATATACAACCCCATTCAGGCCATGATAAATTGGCCCCTATGTTTCAACATGGCAGCACAAACTAGTCTCAAATTAATCTTTTCTTTAAAAACATCAATATATTTAGCATTTAATATATTAGCATGTTTTATTTTACACATTCCTGTTGTTATTTATGTGTTTAACCCACAGAAATGTATTAAACGCATAGTTAAGTTCCCATTTATGAACTAAAATTCACTGCCATACCTGAGCTGGACTATAACTTTGAGTCAGTCAACGAAACATACTCATGTAGCCAGTTAAGCACATAGTTACCAAGGAACATTCATGAAATAATAAATTACATTTACAAATCTCACGTGTCTTTTTGGAAATCTACAAGGGAAATGTAAAATGAATTAATATGTTATTTCTATCTATCTTTATCGATCGATCGATCGATCTGTCTGTCTATATATATCTCTATCATGTTATACTGTATATTTTAAATTACCAAAACAGGGTTATTATATAATGACATTTGTATCCTTTTAAGATACCATCTCATTTATGTTACAGATCCTTCACCTCCACCTGCACCAACTAATCTAAAGATTGCTAATTTTACTACAAACAATGATGGTACAATAGCTGTTCGAATTGTATGGGATCTTGCAGAGGAACCTGATATCCCCATACATCATTATAAAGTCTTTTGGAGTTGGACTACAAATACCAAATCTGTGGTTGCAACTAAGAAGAAGAGGAGAAAGACAACAGAAGGGGTAAAACATAACATCTTATTGGTTATATTATTGTAGCATAATATATAAATGTTTGTTAACAGCAAAATAGGGGTTTGGAATTTGTTTGCCATTAGACAAATTAGACATCTGACTTTAAGGGGCCGATTTATTAAGCAGCGTTTGCTGCTCATTCTTCGCGAGCCTTCTGGCTCACCGGAATCAGGAGCTAAGAAACAGCGATTGCAAGACCGCTGCTACTTAACTTATCCACCACCTCTGAGGTGGTGGACTGCAATAATCCCGATCAGAAACGATCGGGATGATTGACACCCCGCATGTGTAGGGGCGTCATTGCAAAAGCATTTCACAAGAAATGCTTGTGTAATAATAAATACCGACAGGGTATGCTGTCGGCATTTATCGATGTCGGGCAGACATGATTCTCTACAGCGAATCATGTCCGCCCGCCATATAGTAAATCGGCCCCTAAGTATCTATACTCAGAGGACTGTTCTGTTAATATCCATATGGTATCCATATGGTTTACATTCTGTTAATATCCATATATTCGTTTCTGACATATTTAATGCTATAAGGGCTGCTTAGAGATTTACCATTCAAGAAACTTTTGGGATGCCTTAAAGAGACATTGAACTCTAAATACATTTTATAAGAATTATATTGAGGTTATTCTCCACCCCCTCTAGCCATGGCTGTCACAACGTTGAAATCTTTCTTTCACTACATTCTAGAACTGTCTACATTCTAGAACATGTACAACTGTCCTTTAGATACCTGTCGTGTAACCTAGGTTCCATAATGACAGCAGTCCCACAAAAGAATATGTGACAGCAGCACATAGTATACAATTTAAAAAAATGTTTATTAGAGGAACATTCAGCTTCTCAAGACAGTAAAAGGCAACGTTTTGGCCTACATGGCCGTTAATCATGTGCTATAACTATAGCCCATGTGCTACTTGATTTGCCGCATGTTAGTACAGCCCCTCTAGATATGACTTTCTCAGAGACTTGTGTTGTGTTTTTTTATACTATGGTTTATTTTATAGTAAGTGTAGAGTGTTAAAGGGACATTAAACACTAAATACATTTTATAATCATAGTACTGAGGTTATTCCCCATCTTCCTCTAGTCATGGGTGCCGCCATGTTGAAATGTATCTTTAACTATATTGCAGTGCTGACCTGTTTGCACATTTGCAGTAACTCTTTCTTCAGATAACTGCAGTTCCATGATGGCAGCACCCATGATCAGAAGTGTTTAGTGTCCTTTAAAGTTACGCTTACATTGTTTTTTTTATTGTTTTTAGCTATTTATGTTTTATAATACCATCATGACATTTATTTGTGTATAAATCAGTGATTATACATTATATCAACCATGTTGCACATGTTTATGTTATTAAATGACTAATTTTGTTAGGAATTATGTCAGAATCAAGATCAGTGTAGTGCTAGGTGTATTTATCCTTGCCACAGGTTAACATAGTAAATAGGATGAGGCGAATCAGATATGACAATTTGCCACTCCCAGTTGGCTTTTATTCAAGTTTCTATACAGTGCACTGGCATTTTCTCAAGGGTTAGGTGAGGTACTCTTTTCTTTATGCTGTAATAGGTATTTTATATATATATATATATATATATATATATATATATATAGACTATGGGGTACATTTATTAAGCAGCTACAGCAGATCATGTCCATCCGACAATAAATCGACCCCTTATAAATCTGTTTGTCTGTATATATATATATATATATATATATATATATATATATATATATATATATATTAACAAAAGCTAGAATATCTGATTACAAGGAGTGTCCTCAGACAAGCCCCAAAGTGCTCACACCCAAAGGATTCCTATTTCTGTAATGTATTGATTCTGTAAGATATTAATCTATAATATATTCAGAGGAAGGAAGCAGCCAGTACAAAAATAGAAAACTAAGATAAGTCCCTCAGACTTGTCTAAAAAATAGATGTATCTAGCGCCATCTCATATCCTTCTGTGTATATATACTGTATATAAACATAGTATAATGTTTAATTTGTAAATTTGTTGTTTCTTTTATTAAATTTATTTACGTCAATTTTTAATCCAACTGCAGTCTCACAACTTTGTCATTTTGGATGGACTTCAACCAAGTAGCAACTATATGGTAGAAATACAAGCCATTACATACTGGGGACAAGTGCGTCTAAAAAGTACAAAGGTTTCACTTTACTTCTCCTCTACACCACCACCCTCGAAAAGTAAGTGTTATCTTTTGCTATATAACTTTGTTGTGAGATTTTCTGTAATGTTCATTTAGTAGTATTTGTAAGAGTAAAAAAAATATATAATTTTGGATGGTGGATGATTAATAGGGGGAAAATATACTATTAACAACATTACTGCACAATTGCACAAAGTGTTAATATCCTATCCTCTATTACATTAAACTTTAGAAGCATAAAGTTGAATACCTGCTGTAATATTTATGGATATTTTTAGTTAAAGGGACATGAAACCCAAAATTGTTCTTTCATTATTCAGATAGAGAACACAATTTTAAAAAACTTTCTAATTTACTTCTATTATCTAATTTGTTTCATTCTCTTGGTATGATTTGTTGAAGGAACAGCAATGTACTAATGGTTTCTAACTGAACACATGGGTGAGCCAATGACAATTTATATATATATATATATATATATATATATATATATATATATATATATATGCAGCCACCAATCAACAGCTAGAACCTAGGTTATCTGCTGCTCCTGAGTTTGCCTATATAAAACTTTCAGCAAAGGATAACAAGAGAAGGAAGCAAATGAAATAATAGAAGTAAATTGGAAAGTTGTTTAAAATTGTGTTCTTTATCTGAATCATGAAATAATTTTTTGGCGTTTCATGTCCCTTTAATATATGTGGTGAAATATTGTATGTTAGTTTTGGGAATATTTTTACACACTGACATTGACAAAAATATTATAAATATATACCTATTTTGCACTGTAATTATTCCCCAGTAAGACTAAAGAGACAGTATATTCCATGATATTTTATCATATATTTAATATCAAATGTTTAGTTATGTACATTAACCCTTTTTAAACATTAAAACAGCTTTGCAATATACTTTTATTATTTATTTTGGCCACTTTTCATGTAATTTATTTTAGAAAATTGGGGATTTCCTAATTGTGAACTGCAAAAGCACACTGCAGACGTTTCAAGGCTAAACCTGCTACATATATTGCCTAATAGCTTTAACTAATGATAACTGCAAAACAATGTACTTTACTAACCTAATGACTGTGGTTAGCCTTGTCAGCTACAGAGGCAAGCCCAGATTGGCTCCTCTAAATGTTGTTGATGGGGGTTGGCTTTTGAAAAACAATTGCAGAAAAGCAATATGTTACTTTGTTTTAAAAATGTTTAGACTTGGCTGGCATGTTATTGTAGAGAAAGGTAACAGAAGTGTCTTGTAATTACATGGTATTAATGCATTATATACTTTACTTCTATTACTTTACACTCTGTGGGTTTATATTTAATAACTGACTGGATTATTTCAGAGGAGCAAGAACCAAAAGTCAGCAAAATAAAGACTGATACAATAGTGCCCCCTCAGAGAAAGAGAACAGCTCGCATGCTTGAAATTGGTGCTCCATTTTACCAGGAAAATCAACTTCAGGTGAAAGTATACTGGAAAAAGACAGAAGGTGAGTAGAAGGTTTCTTGTTTAATTGCTAACATCCTAGTATATCCTGAATTTAAGCTTGATAAACAGTGTCATGTTAAATACTTATTACACTATAATTTGACTATACATTCATAACAAAAATACATAAGGAATCAAATTCAAGCTAAAACACAGAGTGTACTTGACATACACATGCAGTTTGATAATGAAGCTTATTTTTTTATACTATTTGGGTTAATAAAGGTTGTATATGAAGGGTGATTCAAATATATTTTAAGAGGGGTAATACATAAGTATAGTAATGACAAGTATATCTTTAATAGTTAATAAAGTAGATTGTCAGTAGCTTGAACTAAGCATTTGCAATAGGGATTACTTTTCTTTACTGGTTGCCCAATGCAATATAGAACATGCATGTGTGAGCCATAGAAAAAACATAATTTATGTAAGAATTTACCTGATAAATTCATTTCTTTCATATTGGCAAGAGTCCATGAGCTAGTGACGTATGGGATATACAATCCTATCAGGAGGGGCAAAGTTTCCCAAACCTCAAAATGCCTATAAATACACCCCTCACCACACCCACAATTCAGTCTTACGAATAGCTAAGAAGTGTGATAAAGAAAGGAGCAAAAGCATTAACAAAGGAATTGGAATAATTGTGCTTTATAAAAAAAATCATAACCACCATAAAAAGGGTGGGCCTCATGGACTCTTGCCAATATGAAAGAAATGAATTTATCAGGTAAATTCTTACATAAATTATGTTTTCTTTCATGTAATTGGCAAGAGTCCATGAGCTAGTGACTTATGGGATAGCAATACCCAAGTTGTGGAACTCCACGCAAGAGTCACTAGAGAGGGAGGGATAAAAAATAAAGACAGCCAATTCCGCTAAAAAAATTAATCCACAACCCAAATCATAAATTTTAATCTTATAAGAAAAAAAACAGAAACTGAAATTATAAGCAGAAGAATCAAACTGAAACAGCTGCCTGAAGAACTTTACTACCAAAAACTGTTTCTGAAGAAGAAAAAACATCAAATGGTAGAACTTAGTAATATGTATGCAAAGAAGACCAAGTTCCTGCTTTGCAAATCTGATCAACTGAAGCTTCCTTCTTAAAAGCCCAGGAAGTGGAAACTGACCTAGTAGAATGAGCTGTAATCCTCTGAGGCGGGGATTTACCCGACTCCAAATAAGCATGATGAATCAAAAGCTTTAACCAAGATGCCAAAGAAATGGCAGAAGCCCTCTGACCTTTCCTAGAAACAGAAAAGATAACAAATAGACTAGAAGTCTTCCTGAAATCTTTAGTAGCTTCAACATAATATTTCAAAGCTCTCACCACATCCAAAGAATGTAAAGATCTTTCCAAAGAATTCTTAGGATGGGGACACAAAGAAGGGACAACAATTTCCCGACTAATTTTGTTGGAATTCACAACTTTAGGTAAGAATTTAAATGAGGTCCACAAAACTGCCTTATCCTGATGAAAAATCAGAAAAGGAGACTCACAAAAAAGAGCAGATAATTCAGAAACTCTTCTAGCAGAAGAGATGGCCAAAAGAAACAACACTTTCCAAGAAAGCAATTTAATGTCCAAAGAATGCATAGGCTCAAACGGAGGAGCCTGTAAAGCCTTCAAAACCAAATTAATTTATGAGAAGAACACCATGAAATGTAAGTCTTCCAAACTCAATAATAAATCTTTCTAGAAACAGATTTACGAGCCTGCAACATAGTATTAATTATTCACTGAGTCAGAGAAACCTCTATGACTAAGCACTAAGCGTTCAATTTCCATACCTTCAAATTTAATGATTTGAGATCCTGATGGAAAAATTGACTTTGAGATAGAAAGTCTAGCCTTAGTGGAAGTGGCCATGGTTGGCAACTGGACATCCGAACAAGATCCGCATACCAAAACCTGTGAGCCCATGCTGGAGCCACCAGCAGTACAAATGATTGCTCCATGATGATCTTGGAAATCACTCTTGGAAGAAGAACTAGAGGCGGAAAAATATAGGCAGGTTGATAACTCCAAGGAAGTGTCAATGCATCCACTGCTTCCGCCTGAGAATCCCTGGACCTCAGATCTATTTCTGGAAGCCCCCACATCTGAACAATTTGAAAAAACACATCTGGGTGAAGAGACCACTCTCCCGGATGTAAAGCTTGACGACTGAGATAATCCGCTTCCCAATTGTCTATACCTGGGATATGGACCGCAGAAATTAGACAGGAGCTGGATTCTGCCCAAACAAGTATCCGGGATACTTCTTTCATAGCTTGAGGACTGTGAGTCCCACCCTGATGATTGACATACGCCACAGTTGTGACATTGTCTGTCTGAAAACAAATAAATGTCTCTCTCTTCAATAGAGGCCAAAATTGAAGAACTCTGAGAATCGCACAGAGTTCCAAAATATTGATTGGTAATCTCGCCTCTTGAGATTTCCAAACCCCTTAGTGCTGTCAGAGATCCCCAGACAGCTCTCCAACCTGAAAGACTCGCATCTGTTGTGATCACAGTTCAGGTTTGACAAACAAAAGAGGCCCCTTGAACTATACGATGGTGATCTAACCACCAAGTCAGAGATAGTCGAACATTGGGATCTAAGGATATTAATTGTGATATCCTTGTATAATCCCTGCACCATTGGTTCAGCATACAAAGCTGAAGAGGTCTCATGTGAAAACGTGCAAAGGGGATCGCATCCGATGCTGCAGTCATGAGACCTAAAACCTCCATGCACATAGCTACTGAAGGGAATGATTAAGACTGAAGGTTCCGACAGGCTGCAACCAATTTCAAATGTCTCTTGTCTGTTAGAGACAAAGTCATGGATACTGAATCTATTTGGAAACCTAAAAAGGTTACCCTTGTCTGAGGAATCAAAGAACTCTTTGGTAAATTGATCCTCCAACCATGTCTTTGAAGAAACAACACTAGTTGATTTGTGTGAGATTCTGCAGAACGTAAAGACTGAGCAAGTACCAAGATGTCATCCAAATAAGGAAACACCGCAATACCCCGCTCTCTGATTACAGAGAGTAGGGCACAGAGAACCTTTGAAAAGATCCTTGAAGCTGTCGCTAGGCCAAAAGGAAGAGCAACAAATTGGTAATGCTTGTCTAGAAAAGAGAATCTCAGGAACTGATAGTGATCTGGATGAATCAGATGCAATGATGCAATAAATTATAGCATTTTGCGCTCTCACAAGCCTAATACAGCCCGCAATTTAGAAAAAGTTAATTTGAAAACCTCAGGTAAGAAATATTTTTTTTTTTTAAAAGCATTTCCCAGATATGAAACTGACAGTCTGCAAAAAAGAAATATACTGATAAACCTGAATCATGGCAAATATAAGTACAAACATATATTTATAACTTTATATATAAAGTGCCAAACCATAGCTGAGAGTGTCTTAAAGTGTCAGTGTTATATAATTCTGCACATAGTGCAGAATTATATAACATTATATTAGCGCCAACTTTATAAAACATAATATACCCTTTGAATTTTTTTAAAAAACGGCTGTTTTACAGACCCGCTCTCTGTGCTCTTCTGAGCGGGTCTGTTTTTTTCACACAGCGCATCGGGCCAGCTGTATAGTCACAGCCCGGCCCGACTGCGACATAACACTAAGTGCAGCTCGCTCCTGCTCTGTCTGACAGCAGGAGCGAGCTGCACTGTGTATAATGGTGCGGTCGGGCAGGGCTGTGACTATACAGCTGGCCTGATACGCTGTGTGAAAAAAACAGACCCGCTCAGAAGAGCACAAAGAGCGGGTCTGTAAAACAGCAGTTTTTTATAAAAAATTCAAAGGGTATATTATGTTTTATAAAGTTTGCGCTAATATAATGTTATATGATTCTGCACTATGTGCAGAATTATATAACATTATTTTTGAGGTTTACTGTCCCTTTAAGTAAATGAAACATACTTACCAAAAGACACCTATCCACATATAGCAGATAGCCAAACCAGTACTGAAACGAGAATCAGTAGAGGTAATGGTATATAAGAGTATATCGTCGATCTGAAAAGGGAGGTAGGAGATGAATCTCTACGACCGATAACAGAGAACCTATGAAATAGATCCCCGTTAGGAAGATCATTGTATTCAAATGGTGATACTCCCTTCACATCCCTCTGACATTCAAAGTTTGTAAAACTGATTTGTGGGTGTGGTGAGGGGTGTATTTATAGGCATTTTAAGGTTTGGGAAACTTTGCCCCTCCTGGTAGGATTGTATATCTCATACGTCACTAGCTCATGGACTCTTGCCCATTACATGAAAGAAACCACATTTTACTGCAATAAATTAACAGCTAAATAATAAATTACATGATAAAAAATACAATAAAAAGTGCTCAATTTGAACATGAGCATTCACGGTATAAATATTGCAAAATGTTGATATTTCAACTTTAAAAAGTACAAACATTAGTAGCATGTTTGTGCATATATCATTTTTATTTTTAATAAGGGTTTTGATAAAGGTGCTATAAACACTAATAACAGAAGGCCAGGAAACTAAGCACTTTTTTTGGTCTGTTGTACATAAATAACGTGGTACAAGAAATCTTGTGTGGAGAGAGTTTTCAATGGTAGATTTATACATGGTATTAATTTATATCAAAGTTTTCTAGTCAATGTTGTTTACATCACCTACAAATTTAAATGGGCATGAATAGCTAGAACATACAATTTTAAACAATTTACTTCTATTATCAAATTTGCTTCATAATCTTAGTATCCTTTGTTGAAGGGGCAACATCATACTACTAGGAGGTAGCGGAGTATGTCCAGTGAGACAATGACAAGAGGCATATATGTGCAGCCACAAATCACCAGCTAGCTCCCAGTAGCATATTGCTGCTCCTGAGCCTATTTTCAACAAAGGATAACAAGCTAAATAGATAATAAAAGTACATTAGAAAGATGTTTACAATTACATGCTCTGTCCGAATCAAAGAAGAACAGTTTTGGGTTTCCTGTTCCTTTAAAAATGCAAATAGATATGGATGGTTATCATCAAGAAAAGGTACAATAAGTAAGAGGGGATAATACCAGTACATTTGTATCATATATAGAGGTATGACACCATGTCTTACACATTAATTTATCAACTTTAAATACATTAAAAAATAACCTTAGTCGGACACACTTTTTTTGTCTAACCAAAAATACTTTAGAAATGCTGGATACATCTGTATAAATAAGACTCAAAGAAAACTCCACTGACACGAGAGATACAAATAGCATTCTTTTACAAATGCCTTAAGCAAAATGCGACACAACATGATGCACATTGGCTGAATTAAGAATTGGCCACACTGATTAGTTCTGGTTTGTAGCTAATCCATTTAATCGTAGAGGAATGCTAGAATCTTTGCTATTATGCTTAAGCTTTCTTGAAAAAAAGTATAGATCATAAAGTTCATCTAAAAACTGTATGATCACAAAAAAGCTATTGAAACAAGAAATGCCACTAGTAATCACATGGCTTAATGCATTTGTCTTTGAAAAGTAATATTATTCTAACATTATCTTTCATTGAAAGTGGTGGCAAGCTTTGCTTGTTTTATCGCTTGAGCTCACTTGTTAAACATAATTTTTTACTCAATGAAAGACAAAAAAGGAGTTTTTCTATGTATAAGTTTGTCAATAGAACACATGGCCAAAAATCTTCTAAAAAATTGTAGATTTTATCTTAGTAGAAAGAACAAAGTATGAGAACATTGACAATACACAATGCTCTTTCTTTTGCATGCCTTTTATAATGGTAAAAAGTAAGCTTTTAATATTTGTTTTAAGTCATTTTAGTATGAGGTTATAGGTTTTTTTGTATAGCTTTTTCCTTGTTGTGGATCTATATTACATTTGATTTCTCTGAGTATTCAAGATGTAACAAAATAGTTTTTGTTTTCAAAACTTCAAAACATTTATGCAGCATATGTATAAAATATACGGCTCCATCTATGTAACTGACAACTTAAGGAGAATCGTAGGTTATAACTTTACACTAAAACTCATGACTTTTTTCATTTAAAATTATTTGAAAAAAAAGGTGTCTAAATCAGCTGTCAAAAATAAAAATTAAAAAAATAAATATATTAATATAAAGTGTGTGTGTGTATATATATATATATATATATATATGTATGTATATGTGTGTGTGTGTGTGTGTGTGTGTTATATATAACCTTCTATTACATCCAAGAGGATAGCAATATTGACTTGATAAAAAAAAGTTCTACATTATGTTTGTAACCACTGCATACAGAGTATTTACAGACCACTAAAAATATTCAATAGCAACTTACATGTTTCCTGAAAAGATATTCAGTCTTTCTTGAATCAGTAAAATTAGGAACACCACTTGAAAGGGACACTGAACCCAATTTTTTTCTTTCACGATTCAGATAGAGCATGCAATTTTAAGTAACTTTCTAATTTACTCCTATTATCAAATTTTCTTCATTCTCTTTGTATCTTTATTTGAAAAGCAAGAATGTAAGTTTAGACATTTTTTGGTGAACAATCTGGGTTGTTCTTGCCGATTGGTGGATAAATTCACCCACCAATAAACAAGTGCTGTCCAGGGTCTGAACCAAAAATTGGCTGGCTCCTTAGCTTAGATACCTTCTTTTACAAATAAAGATAGCAAGAGAACAAAGAAACATTTATAATAGGAGTAAATTAGAAAGTTGCATAAAATGACATGCTATATTTGAATCGCAAAAGAAAACAATTGGGTTCAATGTCCCTTTAAGCTTTAGAGGAAAGCAAGGTGATTAAAAAAAATACTGTAAAAAGATACCATCTAATATTATTAACATTGTATTGGGATAAAATCAATGAGACTAATGTGTATGGATTTCTATAGCTATTAATGTAATATACTTTTCTCCATGGAAACATTTAAATATGTTAAAGATGCAACTTAGTTTTAATAACATGCTAAAAGTATACTTTAATATGGCCAAAGACAAGAGGAGATGTCAAGACTGATCTAGCAAAATATAATTTCCAGATTTAGGAATACTGATTATCAGTTAAACCCTTAATAATATATTTTGTTTGAAGCAGTACATTATGTGTCACAAATTAGATTCACCTTTCAGGATGTCCCTTCTATTTATTGGGGAAAAATCAAATAATTATAATAGTAACAATAATAATTGCATAATATAATGCATAATGCATCATTGCACAAATAGGAATACCCCAAAACAACATATAGTAGACTACAAAGTCATTTTTGATAAAGATTTTGTTTTCAAAATAAAAAATATCAAGCCTCTAAGTTTTGAAAGTCATAAAAATAAATCATCTACAAATTCAGGAGCTTCCAAAGTATTGTGCTGCCTAAAACCTACACTCGGGACCACCCAACATGCTTGGAAACATGAATTTGAACTGGTACATATCAAATCAGACCTGAACTAAAACCCATTTTTAGCATCTGTAGCTTAACAGATAACATGTATTGCCAGTACAAAGACTTTTGAAACGTCTAATGTGTACACATGTGGGAGAAACCTGTGAATTCTTACAATAATAAATGACTAAAAAGCTTTTGATTGCTTTTTTTTTTTTATGACCATCCCTTTTCTAGAAATAATATGACTGTGGCTTTTTGAATCAAAGTTTCATAGATAGCTTTATAAGTACAACTTAATAGTATTTTAAAATCCAGGTGTGTTAACTGAATTTACAAACTTCCAAACAAATGTACCCTTGTGGCAGCTAAAAATGCATAAATGAATGAACGCATTTATTTATTTATAATAATTTACACCACAGATTACCATAAGTCAAGGGAACATTCATTTTTCATTATGGAAAATAAATATTACTTAATTGTTCAGGCCTATTCTATTCATTATTGGAGTGATGTTTAATGCTATGTTTGTATTATTTAGACTTGTGGGTTATAACACTATAATTTATTAAAAAATTATTGTCTTTGCATTGGATTTTGCCTTTCACTTGCTTTCTCGTGTTGTTTTCTCATTTGTTACAATTGAAACTGTCCACAGATATATTTGCATTCAAAAGTGACGTTTTGCTTAGATAGCTGTAAAAAGATAGTTATATTTCACAGGTATGTGGTACATTCATTTCAACTTTTTATTTAAATTCTAATTGAGTGAAACTCCGGATTATAGATTTGGGTAAAATTCTTATTGTGCCAGGCAATTTGCACAATATTGTCATCTTGTACTAAATTTATCACAAAGGCATGCACATATTTTGTTTCTTTGTCATGTCTCTATATACCAAATAGTGTAAAATGTAAGTGATAATCATCCTTTACTTTTTTCACACCAATAATTAGGAGATTTGATATATGAAAATGTGTCTCGTTCCATACAAATTAATTCACAGACATATCTCCTGGGTCAACATTCTTTCCTTCTGCTGTTGCATATAACTTTTTCACTACAATAATGTTGATGAAAAATAATTAACATAGATGTGAGAACCAAGACAGCTGTTGCTTCATACCATTCAGTTAACGTCTAAATTAATCTTTCATCTTCTGATCAAATACCATGTGCAGTACAGATACAAGCTATTTATAGGTTCCCTTGCTTACTGATACTTTTCTTCCTGTGTCTAGGACACTGTAGTAAAATAGAATATATTTTTGAGACTACAGTTAGTTTAGACTTGCCCCATATAAAAAATGCATTGGCACTGAAATTCTGCACAAATGAAGATGTATTAACACTTCAGTGCTAAAAAAGTTGAATCTAAATTTGACATTTTTTTTTTTTAATGAGTAGAAACCTCAGTGTTCATACTCTACTACCTAGACACATTCTATTTTTATCTCAGTATAAAGATTTAGTTGACTTTAGCCTAAGGGTGCTTTTCTTCCTAGATATTTTATTATAAATTCCTTCTGCTTTCTATTATTTTTTCACATAAACATGTTTTCTTATTTTGAAGAATTAGATTTTTTGCTCATTGCATAAATCATGTTTTAATTATTACATATTTTTAAAGAAAAACTAAAATAATGCAATTTTATATAATTTAAATCCACCACATGGGGCATTCATAAAGAAATTTACCAATAATCCTAAACAATTTATGATTTACAGATTTTGTTATAGCTTTTAATATGCAGCAATTAAAAGCAGATTATTTATGTATATTAGTGATAATTAAGTTATGGAACCACCTTTATTAAACTGTGGTGGGACAAGATTTTCAGCCATAGAACTTGTCCACCTGCATTCCGGGTTCACAAAGTGGCATCTGCCACTCGCATTTATCTTTGCGCAAGCAAGTACTTATGCAGCCCTCCCCCCTATTCAACCCAACCAACTGCATCACAGCAGGTCATGTCAATCATCCTGGACAAATCATTATTATTTAAGGCTTGGATGAGCAAGCTTGTACCTCAAGTGCTGAGAAGCGACCGAGCTTCATATGGCACCCATAATATTATTTAGAGGTATTATATGATGTCACAGGTAATGACATTATGTAACTAGCAGCTCTAGGGGTATGTGTAGTGGACAAATAAAGAACATATCCCCAGTGTCACAAGCACTTAAAGGACCAGTCAATACAGTAGATTTGCATAATCAACAAATGCATGATAAGAAGGCAATGCAATAGCACTTAGTCTGAACTTCAAATGAGTAGTAGATTTTTTTTAAAATAAATTGCAAAGTTATGTATATTTCCACTCCCCCTGTATCATGTGACAGCCATCAGCCAATCACAAATGCATATACGTATATGCTGCGAATTCTTGCACATGCTCAGTAGGAGCTGGTGACTCAAAAAGTGTAAATATTAAAAGACTGTGCACATTTTGTTAATGGAAGTAAATTGGAAAGTTGTTTAAAATTGCATACTGTATCTAAATCAGGAAAGTTTAATTTTGACTTGAGTGTCCCTTTAAGGAACATTATCTTTAAAATATATGTATATTTGTCAAATATATATTAAAAATGCTTCTAATCATATATGAAATACACTGCTGTGTATTTAAAATACTACCTTGCTGTGCATTTAAAATACCTCAAAAAAGTCAAACTAAATCTAACCTAAGCAATTTAGGATTCTACTAGGTGATTTTACAATTCACTAAAAATAAAAAATAAACAAATACAAATAACATACAGGATATAGATGGATAGTCAGACACTAAACATTTATTGTTTTTCACATGATATATAAAAAAAAACATACATACATGTTTTGCCTATTCTGTTTGTGTTCTGAATAAGGTCTTCTAATTTATTCCCTCTTTTATATTTACCTTATTATAACTAAAACAGAATATGTATGTATGTACATTGGATATCTAGTTACTTGTTAATCAACTCACTGATTTTTAAAACAGTTTATAAGAAATTGGAAAGCTCCAACAAGAGAAAAACAAAATGTATTTAACTGATATTTTTGTTTTCATTCAGATTCCAATTTAGGACTTTATCAAATTCAGTGGTTTCCTGAATCATGTGCCCACAATGATACCAAAGGACTTGAAAAAGCATTGACACAAGTAAGCATTTTATATTGTTAAACTTGATTATAAAACTGTCTGAATGAATGTATGTATGGTATTCAAATGTTTGTTCCCTTTGATTTTTAGGGCCAGATTACAAGTGGAGCGCTAAATATCGCTCTCATTTGTGCGCTGGGATTACAAGTTAACAGCAATGTGAATGCGAGCTCGCATTCGCATTGCTGGGAAGCATTGCGCTCACAAGAGCGCGCTGCCATAGGCTCCAATAGGAGACTTGTTCTGATGCCATCAGAGATGGCATCACAACCTAAGCTGAAATGGACTGCACTCTCAAAAAGAACTGGTACACATAACATGTTCCTGCAAAACTCACAGTCCCTCTCTCTCCCTCTCTCTTCCCATAGGAATATCTATCTATCTATCTCTCTATCTACTGTATATCAATAATCTTCTGCATCCTCTGTTCTGAATCTGTTCTCTTTATAAATAAGATTCTGATGAATAGCAATAATCAAATCTAATTAATTGTGAATAAAAAGGTTAGAGTGAGGGACTACAATTTTTAAATGAGAGTTCATAAGTGAATGTAAGAATAAAAGTACTAAGAGTTGATATTGTAGTAGTAATGATAGAGCAAGGGCAATAAGGATCAAGTAGAGACAAAAATACAGATGGCAGCAGAATAGAGCATGTGAAATGAGTTTGAGCACATGGGGAAGGCAAAGGCATGAAAACCCAAAGATATAGCAACAGCACAGGCAAGGAGGGGGAAACCATTGATAACAATAGAACAAAGACACAGGGGAAATGGGTGGACAAAAAAGTACAGGCGATGGGATTTTTAGAAGAAGGAAACAAAGAGCCGAATCGCTCATTGGTGATGCGATCCAAAGAACACAGGAAGCAGAAAGCAAAAGTATGGTAAAGACAACACCACCGCTCAGGCATGGACAAATGTTGCAAATAATTAATGCTGGTTACATTTTATTGTTGTTTTTTTTGCCCAAAAAGTTTTTTTTTTTACGGTTATCAAATGAAGGATATGAAAATTTAAAAGCACAGTCAAGCCAAAATTAAACTTTTATGATTCAGATAGGGCATGCAATTTTAAACAACTTTCCAGTTCACTTTTATCATCAGATTTGCTTTGTTCTCTTGGTATTCTTAGTTGAAAGCTTAACCTAGGTAGGCTCATATGCTTATTTCTAAGCCCATGAAGACTGCCTTTTATCTGAATGCATTTGACAGTTTTTAACAGCTAGTGGGCGTCAGTTCATGTGTGCCACATAGATAACATTGTGCTCATGCCCGTGAAGTTACTTAGGAGAGGGCACTGATTGGCTAAAATGCAAGTCTGTCAAAAGAACTGTATTAAGGGGACGTTCTGCAGAGGCTTAGATACAAGGTGAATTACAAAGGTAAAAAGTATAATAATTTAACTGTGTTGGTTATGTGAAATCGGGGAATGGGTTATAAAGGGACTAGCTATCTTTTTAAACAATAACAATTCTGGAGTAGGCTGTCCCTTTAAATATTAGCATTTAAATGTTAATTCTCATAAATCAATGTTCATCTACAGGAATTAATACTTAAAGGGACAGTAAAGTCCAAATTAAATGTTAATGATTCACATAGGGCAAGCAATTTTAAATAACGGTCTAATTTACTTCTATTACCTAATTTGCATAATTGTCTTGGTATCCTTGTTCAAAAGCATACCTAGGTAGGCTCAGGAGCAGAAGTGTTTTACTGGGAGCTAGCTGCTTACTGGTGGCTTCGCATATATGCTTATTTTCATTGGCTCACACAGTTTAGCTAGCTCCCAGTAGTTCGTTGCTGCTCCTTCAACAAAGAATACCAAGAGAATTAAGCCAATTTAATAAGAGTAATTTGGAAAATTATATATGCTCTATCTGAATCAGATTTAGGATTATTTCCCCTTGAAATTATTTATTCTGTTGTTATATTAGATAGGGGCCTGAAGATCTAAAGCTCTCCGGTGGTGAGATGATCTAAAAATTCTCATCAGTGTGAGGAGACCCCTCAAAAAAACACATTTTATCTTGAGACGTTATGTCTCCATGTAGTTTTCTTTCTGTGAAGGAAAGACTCCTATATTACAATATAAGTTCATAAAAAATCCCAAAGATTTGGTGTGATTTCTCCCTAAGCCGATTATTTTTGTTCATCAGGCTCTTGATGTATTCAGCTAGGTCCCGGTGGTGCATTGCTGCTCTGGAACTGACTTTATCTATGTGTTAAACTTTAACTTCTTTGAAGGGCTAAAGACATAGTTATATGCAAGCAAGAATGAAATAATAGCTCATTAAAGCATTTTTCTTTTGCACTTTATTATCCCTTTAAATTCCAGTTGCTGCTCTGATGATACAAATTCTATTACAGATGAAAAATCAGTAAACAGTGATATAGAAGAAACACTATCATTTGATTTATGCATAGCTCAAAATTATATAATTATAAACAAACTAGTCCTAAAGCCTGTGTACACGGGCCATTTTCTGCAGTGCAGTGGTCCCACCCGCCCGGCCCTGCACCCGCCCAACCACGCCCCAACCATGCCCGCTCCCGTCGGCCATGCCCTCCACCACGCCCACTCCCATCCACCCTCTCTGCTGTGTGATCCTCACTGCCTTAACTGATCCTTCCTTCAGGCCAGGTATGTTTGTCTTGCGCTGCAGTCTCTACTGCTCATGACTGCATCAGACAAACATACCTGGCCTTTTATAATATAGGATATTACCTTCAACTTATATAGTGGCAAACTACATTTGACCTTCTTGTATGACATGAATTCCTTTTCAATAGTAGTAATCTGAAATAAAATGTCAAACTTAAAGGGGGAGTAAAGTAAAAATTAAATTTAAATGGATTGGATAGAACAGAACTTTTCAATTTATTTATTTTATTGATTATACTTAGTTCTCTTGGCATCCTTTGTTAAAGTGTAATCCTAGGTGAGCTCAGGAGTGTACACATGTCTCTAGCCATCTAGCAAAATGTTTGAAACGTTGTTTGTAGCAATGTTATACATAGTTACAAATACTGCTGCCATAGAGTACTAAAGTCACGTGCATGCTCCTGAGTTCTTATCAGCTTACCTAGTTTTACTCTGCAACAAAGGATATCAAAAGAGCAAAGCACATTTGATAATAGAAGTAAATTGGGAAGTTGTTTAAAATCAAATTCTCTATCTGAATCTGTCCCTTTAATTTTGATCCAGATATGCTTCAGGTGTATAAATAAGTTTTCTCTGGGTTTATTTGGTGAAAAAAGGGATAACATAGTACTCAAATGAAATGGACAGGAAACACCAAAATTATCTTTTCTATTTGTATAGAACATACAATTTTAAACAACTTTTCAATTTAATTCTATAATCAAATTTGCTTCATTATCTTGCTATCCTTTACTGGAGGTACAACATTACACTACTGGCAGCAAGCTGAACACATCTAGTTAGCCAATCACAAGAGAGAAATGTGTGCAGGCACCAATCAGCAGCTAGCTCCCACTAGTGTAGGATATGTGCATATTCTTTTTCAACAAGGGATACCAAGAGAACGAAGCACATTTTAAAATAAAAGCGTATTTAAAAGATTCTTAAAATGACCTGCTCTATCTGAATCATGCAAGTTTAATTTTGGCTTTCCTATCCCTTTAAATCACAACTGATATATTTTTAGATTGGACTTATTTTAAGATGAAGTACAATAATATATCAGTACTAATAGTTAAAAACCGAAAATGTAGTATTGTACCTTGAGATCACACCTTTTTCAGACTCTGCTTGTTTTAAATGGAATTTCTAAATGTATCCTAAGCTGCCCTTTCATGTGGGCTTATGTGTGCTTTTTCACTTGTTTTGTTTGGATTAACATTTACATTCAGACCGTGTTACACCAGCTATCATAATGTCATGGGAATTTTGTATTCTTTTAGAACTTTCTTGCTTTGATGCAGTACAACCCAGGTGATTCATAATGTATGGTTAAAGCATTCCACAATATTATTTCATTTTTGCAGCCACCCACAGTGTAAACATCCATATCTATTTACAGTAGAACATAAATAGAATATAAAGAACATTATCATTTCTATCACATTCTCAAAGCAATGGGACTTAATTAAGAGTATAATGTTTGCTGGGTTTTTGTATCATTAGTTATGATTTTTAATCATTTTCCATTTTTTGAATATTAATGCTGCATTTGCCATTAGTGGCTACATTTAAATTTACAGCTAAAATCAACTACATTTTTGGTGAAGTGATGGGGATTGGAATATAAAAGTTATATCTCAAGCTATTCACCATATGCATGTCATGAATTTACACCGCCCTCTAAAGTCAGCAAAATAATATCATGTAATATTTGTTCTTAAACATAAATGACAAAGATCTCATGTTATAATTATAAAAAAGGGAACAAACTTAGATTATTTCTACAGTGTAAAGGGACATTCTACTCCAGAATTTGTTTTGCTTAAAAAGATAGATAATCCCTTTATTACCCATTCCCCATTTTTGCATAACCAACACAGTTACATTAATATACTTTTTACCTCTGTGATTACCTTGTATCTAAGCCTCGGCAGACTGCCCGCTAATTTAAGTACTTTTGACAGATTTTCATTTTAGCCAATCAGTGCTCTCTCATATGTAACTCCATGGCATGAGCACAATGTTATATATGAATTGAGATAAGAGTCGGCCTTTAAGGCCTTAGAAATTAGCATATGAGACTGCCTAGGTTTAGCTTTCAAAAAAAAATACCAAGAGGACAACGCAAATTTGATGATAAAACTTCATTGGAAAATTGTTTAAAATTGCATGCCCTATCTGAATCATAAAAGTTTATTTTTGACAATACTGTTTTTTAACTTGTCACTCAAACATAAAATAATAGGAAAATGATGGATTCTGCTTAATCTAAATGGATTTAAGTTGTGCTTCAGACTTGCAATACACTACTGATTTGGAGGTAAACATGGCCTCTGAGCCAATCAAGGGTGGCGTATGTGTGTAGCTGGAAATCACTGATCGTGTTCAGCTTGGGACTGGCATTGTATTGCCACTCTGGAGATAACTTTTACTATGTATTTAACTGCTTTTTAGAGGTTAACAACAAAGTAAAATAAGAAAATGATATATTGAATTAGGCCATTTTCTTATTGCAATGTTATGTCTGATGTGACAGTATTGCATCGTAGCTAAGTAGCTAAAGCTACTCACCCAAACAATTTCAATATGAAACAAGTGGTGCACTTAGTGTAGCGTGAGCGATATGGGGTATTTTTAAGCTTCTTGCACGTAATATGAGTTGAAAGTAAACGCGTTCACTTGAGCATAATCAAACTTAACGCATGTCAGGTTAGCACAATTTCAGAGCCCTGGTTAACTGTTACGTGAGACAAAAAAGTGGCACAAAACACATAAAAAATTAATTTAAATGTACAGTTACACTCATAATTACACTGTCTGTTAACATTTTGTTAAAAAAAATTGCATCAAAAAGTTATAAGGGCTCAGGTGTTAGAAAAAAAGGCATGCACAGGGCTTTAACATACACCTGTCTAAATATGTATGTATATATGTGTACATATGTATTTATG
Organism: Bombina bombina; assembly: GCF_027579735.1. Taxonomy (NCBI): domain Eukaryota; kingdom Metazoa; phylum Chordata; class Amphibia; order Anura; family Bombinatoridae; genus Bombina; species Bombina bombina. The sequence continues at coordinate 345,193,237 of NC_069501.1, read as the reverse complement.
TAATTATATCTGTATTTGTGTATTTTCAGACATTTATACACATATAAACACATAAATACATATGAATATAAGCATTGGAGTCCTTGTACACATGAAAAATCATATTTATGCAATATTAATGTTTAATAAAGTGTTTAACTGTGTTTTACTGTAAATATATAACATTCCAATTTTCTTCACACACATATATATATATATATAAAATTAAAAAATCATATATATATATATATATATATATATATATACATGTATTTAAGAATAAATTGAACATATTCTTCTATGTGAAGAACATTAGAATGTGAAATATTCATAATTCATGTCAGGTTTAGTGCACTTGAATAAATGTGATCGGGTTAGTGCGTAGGTATGACTGTTAGTTTTCTTTGCACTTTGCACACTCCATTGAAGTCTATGGGGGAATACATTAACACGGTTGCGATAAGATTACATTGTTGCTTTTCAAATAAAGATATTAATAGAACAAAGAAAATATGATAATAGGAGTAAATTAGAAAGTTGTTAAAAATGGCATGCTCTAATTGAATCATGAAAGAAAATTTTTGGTTTAGTATCCCTTTAATACAAAAATATCAATCTAGCTTGTATGCTATCCATTCTATTAATTAAACCTTTAGCCAACTAGAATGATTTTTAACATCATTGTCAATCACAAGCATGGCTGGGATCTAAAACTATGAATAAGCCAGACCTCAAATATAAATAACTACACCACATGTGCTAAAATTGAATTAGCTATTTAAGATACAGTTACAGTTTAGAAATAATGCAAAATCTAAAGCAGAATAACAATGCAGCTAATTATTTTAGTTTCACAATCTGATCTATTTTCCTTTAACAATTACAAATGATGCTCCTACAAAGTTGCAGTGATTCATGATAACTATATCTACATTTTACCTGCTTGAGTCTGTTATATTGTTTACAAATTGTTTATTTACCTTTATTTTGTTATTTGAAATAGCTATTTTCTGCCTGTTAAAAATGCCATCTATACTGAAAATTGCAATGCTACAGTAGTTGCTATAGAAAACCCAAGAGGTAGCAGCAGGAATCAACCTTTCAATGGGGGGGGGGGGGGGGTAGCACAACCCACCTCAAAGGATGATCCTGCAGCCAATTTGAATATAATTAACTCCTATCAGATGCTTGTCTTAATACTTTATCCTTTTTGAACTCTATAGTAGCTTACTAATTCTGATCAATTTCCCTGTGCTCATAAGGTAACCCTTTAAATCTGACTTGCTAGGGTTACTTGAGGACTGAAGATGGTGTTAAGGTACAAACTACATACCTAGGATCAGTATTGTAATGATACATTAACTCTATCATTTGTACTATATAATACTTTTAAGGTTGTTCTAGCAACCACAATTATACCTGTTTTAGGAATGACACATAGGACAAATGTAAAACACACATTCAAAAAAATGACTTTACACATTCAGAGGGTTCTGCAACATCTGTAAATGTTCATCCATGATCAACTCACATTCAGAGGGAACTTCTGACTATCAGAAATCCATATGAAGAAAATGACCATTGTGTCCATCGTGTCACTCACTGCTCCTATTTAAGAGTGCAATCTGGGTCACCAGTCTTCATTGTTTACATCTTCAAGCTTTACAAAACTTTTGATACAGAAAATCAAGATTTGTGAAGGCTTTTTTAACGTGTAACTTTCACTCAGGGCCTCACAAGCTATACAACCAGTTCTGATCATACTACTGATTAAACAAATGATAGGGCAGTATAAGGTGAAGGGTATTATTGTATTTATTTTATTTATTTATTTTACACAGGATAATTATATCATTCTCCCTGGACTACTGTTTTCCTGCAAATATAAAGTAAATATCCATCCTGCAAGACCCAAAGGACAATTGAAGGCTGAGAGTATTTTCTTTACAACTCCTCCTTGTTCAGCAGTAAAAGGAAAAAACAACAAACATATCAACTGCCCATCTGAAGGGGGTAAGAATTATCTGTGATATTGATTACAAAAAAGTGCAAAGGGCTATAATGTTCTATGTTCTTGACTTACTGTACTATTTTGTGAAGCTAATGCTTTGTAATGAGGAAAATATCATTTAAAGAGACAGTAAACACCTTGTACAAAACATTTCTGTTGTGCTGCTAAAGAACAACACATCAGCCAAGTCTTAATATTTTCAAAACAAATTAACATCCTTTTTACTGCAGTTGATTTTCAATAGCCACCAATCAGCAAGCGCTACCCAGGTGCTAATCCAAAAATGGGCCGTCTCTTAAACTTACATTAAATAAAGATACAAGAGAATGAAGAAAAATTGATAATAGGAGTAAATTAGAAAGTTGCTTAAAATTGCCTGCTCTATCTGAATCATGAAATAAAAATGTGGGTTTCGTAGTATTTATAAATATATATTCCTCTATATATCTGTATATATCTATACCTGTATATAATCAAGAACATTGGAATGTGAAATATGTGTTAGTTCCCCCCCCCCCCCCACTTTTTTTCTTTATTGACTTCTATGGGGGAATAAATGATTGCACACGCAATATTATGAGTTTGGCTTTTTGCGCTCGTCAGGTTAGTGCGTGAGCGAAAATGGCTAATTTCAACTCATAATGCGAGTGCAATATGATGTGTGCAAAAACCTTACTTCTAGCATAGTTAAAGAGCACGAGTGTTAGTGCTCCAACGTGTAATCTGGCCCTGTATATGAAACCTCAAGGCATTTACTGTCCCATTAAGTGGATATTTTTTTGTGAAGTAGTTTTCTTCCCTGTAATGTGTGGGAAATGTCTTGAAAAAATACATTCACTATGGTTATGTTGTATTGGAATTTTTTGTGGTCATGATATTATTGTCCTGGCGACATCTTTGTTTGGGCAATATTATTTCAATGGTATCGGATGTCAACTTGGAAAACTACATTTTATTTGTGTTTATATGTTTCATTCGGTTAGAAAGATCCAAAAAATGTAACTAAAATCATTGTTTTCTTTGGCAGTGTGAACTTTCTTTAAGTTATTATTTAGTTTTAATCTTGGTTATTAAATGTAAATTCAATAAAATGTTCAACAACCAATTTAAATTTAGAAATTTTCTCTGATTGTTTTGTTTAAAGCAAATCCCCATGCTTGTACCAACTCTGTTCTCTGTATTTTCCAATACTATGTAAAACAAAATAAACACTTCTAACTTTGATGTTACTGGATCAGATTCCTCCATAACAAAAAGGGAATGTAAACTCTTCAGGGAAGAGTTTGTTGGGTCAATCAACCAACTTTTATTGCAAAACGTTTCCAATTGATGTTTAAAAGACTGAGAACAAATACAGACTTTCTTTGTATACACTGTAGCAAGGTGTTGAAGTTCAGTTAGCAGCTTTTCATACTCCACTGATTTTACTGAGATTTAGTATTGAAGTTTACTGTAGTCCAGTGAAATGTTTGTGAAGTGCTGCCAAATATTGGTGAAGGCTTTCGTTGTTGGCAATTCTGCACTTAGTCCAATAGTCATTATTAGGAGAGTTAATTCCTTTTCAGACTGTAGTAGAAGAACGTTCTGATTTCTCATTTGATTCTCTTACAAAAATAATCTCAGCGTAAGGATAGAAAACTGGCAGAGTGTTGTTACTTGGTGTACTTTTGAATGAATGTGCTTCTTTTAGAAATAGCTAATTACAGATTGGGATCGTGAAGCCTTGTAGGTTATGTTAATGTTCAATGACTTCCAATATGCCTACACAGACAAAGGTTAAAGGGACATGAAAACCAAAGGTACAATTTCATGATTCATATGGAACAGGCAATTTGAAGAGACTTTTGTTTTTGCATTTTTATGTCCCAATAACTTTCAGGAACTTGTATGTTGGTGCAATTTGATCTAAATCTCATGTTGTGGGTTTCTCTGCAGGTTAAATGGGGTATTGCTGTGGGCTATTCTAATGAAGAGAGGGAATTAGTTTAGTCTGTTATGTATATAAGGGTTAGTTAGATGGATGTTATAGGAATAGGGGGATTGTGCAGTGGGAGTGAGGGGCTGGTACATTTAAATATCCCCAATCACATTGCATATTATATAATACTGTTAGGGACATTTTTACTATAGTGAACATACATTGTATGCATTATTGTGCGGCTTAAAATGTCTGTTTATTTGGAAATATTTTTTTTTATTTATTTTTTTATAAACAGCTTTATTGTAGGTAAACAGAATTACAAAAGTTCGGAGACGCAGCTCCAGTTTGCAGAATACAACAATAACTGTAAATTTTTATGGGAAACATTAATAGAGCCATAAGCTCTTTAGTGTAGAATATCAGCAACCTACTCCTGGAAATGTGTTAAATTAAGGTGTGAGGATTGCCCTCTAAGGTTACTTATTGACCACTTGTTGGTCAGGTAGTCTGCTTAAGAGTCCATATAGAGGTTATCCAGTCTGAGGAGGAAGTGTGCTGACAATTTAAATAATGGGTTTCCAACTAGTATAATACATTTCAACAGTTGAACATTAAAACAGTAAAACAGTAAACAGTAAAACAGCGTAAATAAAGGAAAGAAAAAAAAAATAACCAATAGGTTCCAGTCCATCCGCGCCCCAACCTGTGAATTCCATAATATCTACATTGTACGTTAAAACCCATATCCAGTGCTATATAACTCATGGCTTTCAATCGTTTCTTTTGTTTCTAGTCTGAATGTAATTAGACCAAAGCTGTGAGAGCTCAGCATAAGAATCCATTTTATCGTGTTAGAGGTAATAATATTCCTCTAAATCTATTATTTCAGAGACTTTCTGGGTCCACATGTCTATGGTTGGCGTTTCCCTACTTCTCCAGTTTTTGGCTATCAGAATTTTAACTCCATTAGTCAAGATGTTAAATAAATGAATGTATGGTTTATATCTAATTGTTAAGGGGGGTTTGTGTAGAAGCCACATCAAAGGGTTAAGTGGGAGTTAGGTTCCTAATATGTTTTCCACCTCCTGGATCACCTCTCTCCAGAAATTCTGAATAGAATTACACCACCACCACATATGATCTGTGTCACTGTTTACGTGACCACATCTCCAGCATTTATTACTATGAGCATGGTATAATCGATGTAATTTCTTTGGGGGGAGGTACCATCTATGTAGTAATTTATAATTAGTCTCCAAAATTGAGGATGAAATTGAGGATCTCACTGTAGCCCGAAACATTAATGTGCTTGCTTGAGGTAGAATAATAACTCCCAGGTCCCTCTCCCAACTCTCTAAATATGGGGGTATATAACCCAGTGGTGTGTGTGTGAAAATTTTATAAATGGTAGATAATGTATGTCTCACAGGAGGTTCCCGGACACACAGGGATTCAAAGTTGGTCAGGGGTCTGACCATATTTCTGTAGCCTATGTGAGTGGTTATAAAGGGGGTAGTTTGTCGATAAGTAAACCAGTTGGCAAAACAGTCATGTCCCTTTGATATGAGGTCGGTCTGAGAGAGTAGTGATTCATTACTGGTTATTAAATGGATTGTAAAATCCCTATTTGTCGTAGCCACTATGGTTTGGTTGGTGTAGCGTCAATGGACTGAAAATTATTTAATATATATGGATTCAAAATATCTTGGAACACAGTATAATATTTATGGGTAATATGTGGGTAAGCCCTTAAGGGCTAATCTTATTTGGAAATATTTTATAATGGGAAAAATACGTTTTCAAAAGTTTGGAGTTCTTGATAAAAAAATGTAACCTATTTTAAGTGATGATAGGGTTGCTTAACATATGGATTATGGTGGATTGTAAATTGAACATGCTTTATCAAACTAGATTAAAGGAACAGTAAAGTCAATATGTGACTTAAGGTGATGATAAACTTTTCCCTTTGTATAAACAGAACTGGAATGTAAGCGGTATTTTAGATGGAGTTTAATTCATCAGTTGTAATGAAGATACGCTATAACTTACGTTTTAATATAGTGATGAAATTCTTATACCCCGCATTCCGACCACCCACTTCAAAAGTATTTTTGTAGCTAGAGTGCCAATTGGAGAACAGTTTAAACCATTAGCTCACAAAAAAAAAATACTTTTGAAGTGTGCAGCCGGAGCGCAAAGAATTTGAATCTCAGCGCTACGTTAAAAAGTAAGTTATAATGTATCTATATTAAAACTGATTAATTAAACTCCATCTAAAGTATCGCTAACATTCCGGATCTGTTTATAAAAATGGGAACGTTTACCATCACTTTTAATGGATTGGATAGAATGTTCCAATGTTATTTATTATTACTTTTTCTTCATTTCTTTTGGTATATTCTGTTAAGGATTAAGCCTTGGTGAGTTCAGGAATGTACAGCAGTGTTTGCAGTAAAGTTTATAGTAAAGTTATACATAACTGCTGCCATGAAATGCAAAATACATGTGCGCACTCCTGAGCTCCTATCAGCCTACCTAGGTTTACTCTTCGACCGAGGATACTAAGGGGTTGATTTATCAAGTGTCTGTCCGACATGATCTGCTCAGCACTCATTTATCCGCTCATTTATCATTGCTTGTGCAATGCCACCCCCTGCAGATTGGTGGCCAGGGGTGTCAATCAACCCGATCGTATACAATCAGGTGGATTGATGTCCGGCGTATGTTCCTTTAACCTGTTAAATTTCATCAGCATTGTTATTTACACATAATTGTTTAATTATATGTATTACATATGATTTAACTTAATTTGTTGGATTGATTTTTTTTTTGTATTTATTTTTTTACTTTTCAGGTCAAGTTGTTTCCAAGGTCTTGGCAAAACCAGAAAATCTTTCTGCATCATTTAATGTACATGATGGTAACATTACTGGCCATTTCTCATGGAAACTTTCTAAAGTAAATCTTCATCAGCCGATGACTGGCTTCCAAGTTACATGGGCAGAAGTCACAACAGAGAGCAGGCAGAACAGCTTGCCAAACAGCATCATTTCCCAGTCTCAGATACTTCCAGCAGTAAGTACTTTTAAACCAGTCTATGTAAATGTTCATATCAATCTCCAACAGCTTTTGAATATTGTTATTGTTATAATGCTGAGTGAAAAAAGTTCAAACATGAAACTGAAGAGCAGAATACAATTATAAAGAATACAATTGTAATTTATTTTCTGCTGATTGGATTATAGATAAAAATAAATTAAGACCAATTGTGAGTATGAAAACAATCTAAAATTTAAATGCTTTAAAAAATGTATAGCTGTTACAATAAAAAATATCAATAACAAGACTATAAAGAAAGGGTATAATGTACACTGGTTGTTAATAGTATAAAACAACATTTCATTGGCTGAGAATTTAAAGATACCTTTTAGTTTAAAAACAAAATTTTCTATATTTTTTAGATACATTTTTCCTTTTACTATGTGCTTAACCCTCTGCAAAAGAGTTCAAATAATGCACCAGGCAAGATCGTGTACCATTTAAATAAGGATATGACCAGTTAACAAATCAGTAAAATGCATATGTATGCATGCTTAAATTTGCATCTGTATTCTCACCAGGAGGTACATATGGGTGTTGTTAGAGTGCACCTTTGTTTATGTGTTTAACTTTATTAAACACATATAAAAAAAATATATGTTTAAAAAAATCAATATTTACAAAAAAAAATTGATTTTATTTTTAAACTAGAATGTTCATTTAATTTCTTGTATTAAATTTGTGTTTAATTATAAAGATAAAAAACCAAATATAAAAAAATGGTGATAGCGTGCGCCTAAGACAAATCAAATCAAAAACTGGCAGGTAGTGAACTCAGAGTGATTGATTAATCCTCATAAGGTGTTAGAAAGTGCAGTTGCAAGAAAACAATAATAATAATTAGGGTGTGCCTCTGGGTGTGGTATACAGTGTAAGAAATATATATTTCATAATGTGTATAAAATAACTCTGAGTAAAGATCCAATATAAAATAGTAAAAAATGTATATGTAAACCTTTGTACGTGACGGCACAAATAGGGTTACTGGATCGATAATAATTACCAAACAACTAAAATAATACAAAATATAACCCAAGAATTAAATTGAGGAAAAAAAGCTTATCGTGATATGAGTCCCAGAAGTGGTGTTGGAAATTGGTAACTGGAATCGTCAGTGTTTCTGAAATAAAGTTGTAGAAATCTTTATCATCCCAGTGGAAGTGTTCAAAAGAAAATATTCAAAGTGCAGTCGGCAGCTGGTCTTGGAGATGTCTGATCAGGACCCAGTATCTAGAAATGATGCAAAAAAAGACAGCGCCTCATTGTGCAAGTAGGTTTCGTAAGAAGGAATCACAGTGAGAGTGAAGACAAGTGGAAATATACTCACAAGAGTATTGGCATCCTTATTGAAAGTGGTGCGAATAGGCAGACTGACGTTTTAGCAGCAGTCAGTACGCTGTGCCGGGTAACATCCGAATTCCTGAGCGGACGGCTGTGGGCTCTCCTCTATAGATCGAGTCCGAATCCTCTGTAGCTGTGCTGTGGGAAGAAACAGCGTGCAGCTGCTCTCTGTGTGTGATCAACGCTGCAAGCTGGTAGTTAGAAAACAGTCCTCGGCAGAGCTACACTCGGTGAAAAACTCTACTAATGGTAGAGAAAACTTGGCAAGCAAAGATAAAAAAGCCAAATGATACAAGGCTTAGTGTATAAAAGAGTAAAAACACTTTATTTGGGGTGAGCTTATAACGCGTTTCTCGGCCACAAGCTCCTGGCCGTTTCATCAGAAAATGTGTTTAATTATGATTATTGTGAATTCAAAATGATAATGTGTGTCTTTATTTCTCACAGGATCATTACATGCTGACTGTTCACAATCTGAGGCCGTCAATGCTTTATAGATTGGAGGTTCAAGTATTAACAACAGGAGGTGAAGGACCAGCAACAATAAAATCATTTCGGACACCTGATGTACTGCCGCCTTTACCTCACCGTAAGTGATCAATAAACACACGATCTTTTGCGTGACCTTGTGCAACACATAGAACACTATATGGTATTACAAGTGTATGGTAAGAAAAATGACAATCTTAACACGGCCAACATTTTCTTAGCAAATCCTGTACTTTTAATGCATAGCACAGGAAGTGCTATTAGCGCTCATAATACTTATAACGGTGAGTTAAGCGTTAACACAAAATGCAGCTGAAAAAAATTGTACTTTTGGAGACCTAGCGTAGAGGAACACTTGAAAATATGCATACAAAAATACAGGGAAAACATATTAAAATATTTCACTTATATTTATAAACCTAAAATGTAAAATAGAAGTTTATTACTGAAACAAAATCACTGTTTTAAAAGTATATGGTATATGACAAGATGCAGGACTGGGAAGGGCTCAAAGGTGTATATGTATGTGTGTGTATGTTTATATATTCGTATGTGTGAGTATGTTTATATATTTGTATGTGTGTTTATGTTTATATATTTGTATGTGTGTGTATGTTTATATATTCGTATGTATGTGTGTATGTTTATATATTTGTATGTGTGTGTGTTCTTTATATATATATATATATATATATATATATATATATATATGTATGTGTGTTTGTGTATATATATATTTATATGTGTGTGTATGTTTATATATTTGTATGTGGGTGTCTGTTTATATATTTGTATGTGTGTGTATGTTTATATATTTGTATGTGGGTGTATGTTTATATATTTGTATGTGGGTGTATGTTTATATATTTGTATGTGTGTGTGTGTATGTTTGTATATTTGTATGTGTATATGATATATATATATATATATATATATATATACATATGTGTGTTTATGTTTATATATTTATATGTGTGTGTGTATGTTTGTATATTTGTATGTGTATATGTTATTTATATATATATATGTATATATATATATATATATATATATATATATATATATATATATGTGTGTGTGTTTATGTTTATATATTTATATGTGTCTGTGTATATTTATATATTTGTATGTGTGTATGTTTATATATTTGTATATGTGTGTCTGTTTATATATTTGTTTGTGTGTATGTTTATATATTTTCTATGTGTGTGCATGTTTAAAAATGTGTTTGTGTGTATGTTTATATATTTCTATGTGTGTGCATGTTTAAAAATGTGTTTGCGTGTATGTTTATATATTTCTGTGTGTGTATGTTTATATATCTGTATGTGTGTTTGTTTATATATTTTGATGTGTGCGTATGTTTATACAGTATATTTCTATGTGTGTATACATATGTATGCCTGCAATGGTTTTTAGCTTATATTTCTATCCAAACATAGTACAAAAGTATGTAACAAATGCCACCACTTCAATATAGGTTTACAGCACCTTCAACTCAGAGCTTGTGTCGAAAGCTGACATGAGTTTTTCAGTGTACCCCCATAGATGTCTGCAATAAAGCTAATATTTTTGTACTCCATTTGTAATCTAACCCTCAAAACTAACTGACTAAAAGTGCCCATTAGAAGGGGTAGAGCAAAGGGCATGGAAACCAGGGGCTGCCTTGTAAATTTCTGCCTGGTGGCAACTTTTAGAATTTGTGATAGCTAAGCACCTCCCTGCACCCTGATGAGCCACTACTAACATGCATTAACATTAGATTTTGTTTTATGGAGGCACTGCTGTGAGACCTGTACAAATTAAAATACATAAAAATTTTTAAATTAAAGCAATTAAAAAATACAATAAGTGGAACAATATTAACATTTTGTAATATTTTTCTAAATAAATTCACTGGAATAAAACCCAGAATATATTGCACACCCACACACACGCACACACATATACATGTGTGTGTACATATATATATATAGATAGATAGATAGATAGATAGATAGATAAATAGATAGATAGATAGATAGATAGATAGATAGATAGAGATGTGTGTGTGTGTGTGTAACTGTGCACCACAGAGTCCATTATCAAAACTAAACTATTCACATCCCTTGGCCTCATTATAAGTACAAGCTGTTCAATAGCCAGTAAGATCTCCTAGCATGTGTACCTTAATACAAGTTGCACTACTTTTAATTTGCTTACAAAATTAATGTAACCTGCTGTTCATAATATCTCAATGGAATAGATAAAGCAACACAATCCTTTAGAAAAGCGTATCAAATGGTTTATCTACAAAAATAGATAAACTTTTCTAAAGGATTATGATCAACCCCTAAATCAGAATTTTGGAAAATATAGATAACATTTGCAAATTGTTCAGAATCTAGCCTCTGTCTCTTAAAGGACCACTAAACACAGTAGAATAACATAATCAATAAACACATTAGACAATGTAAAAGAATTTAGTTTGAATTTTTCTGACAAATTTCAAAGTTAGTTTTATTTTCCTTCCATCATGTGACAGCTATCTGCCAATCACAAAATGCAGTTGCAGCTGGTGCCTCAGAAAGTGTGCATATAAAAAGATTAGGCATAGTAAGATAACGGGTGTTAACTAGAAAGTTGTTTAAAATGAGGTGCTCTGTCTGAATCCTGAAAGTTTAATTTTGACTTTAGTGGTCCTTTAAGGATAACAACAAACTGAAGAAAACCACACAGTGACTGTGAGTAGTATGGTTCTATTATCACCAGTTCAGTAGTGAGTGCACTTTACCTCAGCTCATGTATGTTCATGATTAAGATAGATGACAACATTTTGGCAGGCTATACCTCTAGCAGGGTTTTGTCGATGACAGCTTGACATTGATAACATTTGTACCCTATTATGTCATCATGATTCTTCTCGGTAGCAAAATGGGACAGTATGAAATATTTCCAGTACTGATTTTTTTACATTATTTGTTTTGGAAATCACTAATGTAAAATAACAATAAAAAAAACTTATAAATTAAGGAAAACAACAAGTTTTAATTCAATGAAACATTTTGTAAAATTCTAAAGGTTTTGTAGACATATTAAATAAACATTTTTTTTTATCCAATTTTAAAATAAAAAAAAACAACAACAGAAACTAACAAAAAACGTTTAGCAAGTAGACTGTCCATTCACCATTGTTTTCCACAGCTGCATAGAGAATGTGGTATAATTGCCAATTAAGTCAAGAGAAGTGTTTGTTGTTAAATGTTTCAAAGAAGAATAATAGATAGTGTAAACCAGCGGTTCTCAACCAAAGTGACCTCAAGGCCCGGTAAATTTTAGCTAGACATGTCCATGGCCCGGTAGTTTTATATATATATATAGTGTGCAGCAGGTGAGGACTGATCAGCCAGGCAAATAGGACCTGGGCCGAGGGACCAGCAAGTAGGGGGGCCCACAAATGGCATCTCCACGGATCCTGGTGCATTCCTTAAGCTGGAGTTTTCAGTTGCCCTATCAGTAACTAAGCAAAAAAAGTGTGGGTTTAGAGGGGCCCTAGCGAGGGTCTGTCGCTGTGAGGGCCATGGAGTGTGGGGTCTGGCGCTGGAGGTTGGGTACCCTTTCTCTGGACCTTAATGTTGGGGGTCCTGGCTCTGGAGGTTGAGGGGCCTGTTGGGTGCAGGGCAGGGAGGCTACCATGTTCATTTACATAAAATGTAATACATTTTGGTCAGTGTGAGACAGTGTTCCTGGGACCTTGATTGGTATCAGTCTGCCCTTGGTGTGCAGTGGGGTAAGAGTGTGCAGTGGGGGCATGACAGGCCGGGGCCCACCAGCAGGGCTATCACGGCCCTGTACTGGGCCACAGCCCGGCTGTTGAGAAACCAGGGTGTAAACCAATCATGTGAAAACTAAATCTCACAGACATGTGTATTTCCATTTATAAATACAAAGAACATATTCTGCTATGTGCAGAACATTGGAATGTAAAATATTTACAGTAAATACAAACTATAACACTTTCTTAAATATTAATATTGCATAAATATGCGTTTTCATGTTTTCATCTACTTAACTGCCAAGGGCTCCAATGCACTTGTATCTGTACATATGTATTTATGTGTTTATATGTGTATATATGTTTGTAGATATATATATATATATACACATATAAATACAGATATACACACATATAAATACATATTTACACACATATAAACACACACACACACACACATATATATATATATATATATATATATATATATATATATATATATACATCTTAAGATAAAGCCCTTTGCCTGCCTTTTTTTTTTAAACACCTGAGACCTCATATCTTTGAAATAACAAGAGGATAGCTGACAGCGCCTAGGATACACTCATACAAGTGCACTATTAAAGGTTACCTAAGAAACCTAGGATAATTAGGACAGATACAAATGGAGATATAATAAGAGCACCAACAGGCTAAAGTATGATATCAGGCAACAGACAATATTAAAGATAAAATATAAATTATTACATTTATTATAAACAACTAATAACCAATTTGAACAGATTAAAATTAAAATTGTCTAAAATGATGGTAGGATAAAAACAAATCTCTATGTGAGGTACAATAAATCACATATGTGAAGTACAATAAATCAATAAATGAACTAATAGTCCCAATGTCCAGTAGTGCAAAAGTCCAAATCCTAAAAAGTAGTGTGAATCCTTGATTGTGAAATCCTAAAGTTAATTCTGGAAGACTCCTAAAGATATCCTGAAAATGGTGAAAACGAATATGTATCCAAAAAACGTAAAAAGTGAAAAATAAAAACTGAAAAAAGTCCCCCAAAAAATAATATATATATATATATATATATATATATATATATATATATAATAAAAATAGAAATCCTAATGTGTGATAAGGGTGTGCTCAGTGTGATAAGGGTGTGAATCCGCTGTGGAAAACCTAAAAGAGAAGAAAATATACAAACGTGCAAAATCTCCTAAATGGTGATGACCAAATATACTTACCATAACTCTGTCAATGTATTTCGGCCCATTTTGGGGCCTTTATCAAGGCATGTCTTGATAAAGGCCCCAAGTTGGGCCAAAACACGTTGACAGAGATTTGAGGCTCAAGTTTTCCTTTTTGGTAAGCATATCTCTATATGTGTATGTGTATATATCTATCTATCTATATATATCTATATATATATCAGTTTTTATTTTTCATGTTTTATGTTTTTTGGAAACATATACATTTTCACCATTTTCAGGATAGCTTTAGGAGTCTTCCACAATTAACTTTAGGATTTCACAGTCAAGGATTCACACTACTTTTTAGGATTTGGGCTTTTGCACTACTCTTCATTGGGACTATTAGTTAATTTATTGATATATTGTACTTCACATAATGATTTATTGTACCTCACATACAGCTAGATTACGAGTTGTGCGTTCGTCTTTTAACATTGAAAATATGTCATTTTCAGAGTTAAAACAGTAACACAGCCATTACAAGTCTTGTCGGTATAGCTGTACCACAAGCCTTTTAGCCTGTAATGCAACTTCAGTACCGCACTCATAAAAATTACGTTTTTTCATGGGGTTCCCATACCACTGCCATTACAAGTTTTGCGGTGAAGCTAAAAAACCTGTGTTACAGCCTAAAACGACAAGATCCGTAACGCAATCTAAAAGCAGTAGTTATGAGTTTTACGCTACAAATCTGTAACATAAAACTCATAAGTAAACTGCTACAAAGTACACTAAACACCCATAAACTACCTATTAACCCCCGAAACTGAGGCCCTCCCGCATCGCAAACACTATATTAAATTTATTAACCCCTAATCTTCCGCTTCTGATATTGGCGCCGCTTAAAAAAATATTAACCCCTTTTCCGCCGCTCCCCGACATCGTTAGCACTACAATAACATTATTAACCCCTAAACCGCCACCCTCCCGCATCGCAAACACTATTTAAATATAATTAACCCCTAATCTGCCGCCCGCCCACATCGCCCCCACTGTACTAAATTTATTAAGCTCTACACCGCCGCAACTATAATAAACATATTAACTCCTAAACTGCAAGCCCCCACAACGAAATTTACTAAAGTAAACTATTAACCCCTAAACCGAAAGTACCCCACATCGCAATAAACTAAATTAAACTAGTAACCCCTAAACCTAAAGCCCCCTAACTTTAGATTAAAATTACAATTTCCCTATCTTAAGTTAAATTAAAATTTACCTGTCAAATTAAAAAAACTAAGTTTAAACTAACAATTAAACTAATATAACTATTAAACTAAAATTAAAATAACTACCAATTAAATAAAACTAAATTACACATTAAAAAAATCCTTATACTCTAAAAATTACAAAGTATCTAAATAAAAAAAATAAAAAAATAAAAATTACAAAAATTAACAAACACTAAATTACGAAAAATAACAAACAAAATTATACAAAATTAAAAAGAATTACACCTAATCTAATAGCCCTTTCAAAATAAAAAATCCCACCCAAAATAAAAAAAAAACCCTAGCCCACAATAAACTACCAATAGCCATTAAAAGGGCCTTTTGTAGGGCATTGCCCTAAGTTAAACAGCTCTTTTACCTGTAAAAAAAAAAAATACAAAGACCCCCCAACACTAAAACCCACCACGCAAACAACCCCCAAAATAAAAAACACGTAACTTGTCAGGATTCCATTCCAGCTTTTCTTTTTCACCTAAACTTTCCTGCCTTGCTTTACCACTCCCCTATTTAAGGCATCACAGCACCTTGAACAGGTGCTTAGTTATTGTTGATTTGCAGCTAGAAGCTATGCCAAAATTCTACCTGACTCCTTACTGAGGATTAAGAAAGGATTACAATTTATACCAAAGAACTAAAGATTTAATTTAAAGCCTCTCTTTATTCACTGCAGCTTGTTTGAAGTGCTGCAGCGCTTGCTTGGATTTCCTTTTACATTATAGCTGAATGTGATTTCCAGCGTCAGCGCAATCTCTCAACTGTAATTCAGAAGCTACAAACTGGGACATTGCTCTGTTTCAATCTGTATCAGGTATTGAGGTTTACTTGGGATATACTAAACATCTACTCGTTACCTTATATAACGGATAACCCACTGTTAAGTAACGGAACTTAGCCACACCCTCCAACTATCAGCGTGACTCTTCCTGAGCTTCAACCGGAGCCACAAGCCGTCTTTGAATTAACAACTCATTTGCTCATCGCAACTGTAGCAAGCTATCTCTTAATACACAGACCGCATAGTTCCGGTAACTATTCCATGCAGCTTCTCTGACGTCACTCCTCAGTAGATGAAAACTGACACTCGGATTTCATTCCGCTGTAGCGCTTAAGCTAGAACAAATCTCCTTACTTGTATGTGCTCTGTCTCTAGCAATATTTAAAGGGAAAGTAACAAATTCTCTCTGTACATTCAGTTGCTAGGATAAAAGCAACTAGGAATAAAAATAACAGGTTCTCATACATAATAGAAACCTGCTTATGCAAAGTCTGATACTTTCAATTTACCTTAAGAACTTTTCTTTAAAGGACTGTTTCATCATATAATTTACAGACTTCTCATTTAATTTAATTCACTTATGTCACTCTGAGCTCATTACTTATATAAGCACAGAGACTAAAGTGATACATTCACTCATTTTTGAATAATTAGATCTGCAGTTGAGATCCATAATTTCCTTTAACGGTGTCAATTGCTGACACTTTACGCAGACTCTCACAGAATAACTAAGCCTAAAAGAATAAATGGATCCAGTAGATCTACCACAAGTGGTCTACAATCTCTCTCAAAGAGTCGACCAACTCAGCCAAGGGATGCGGGAACTCCAGTTGGAGAATGAAACACTGCGCAAAGTAATCAAGGATACAACCACCTCCAGGACTCCACCTTCTGAACATTCTCCTGAACCTTCTGTTTCCCCACCTGATCTATTCTATGGAGATAGAAGTCAGTACCGACATTTCAAGAATGCTTGTCTCCTAATGTTCCACCTGAAACCCAGGACCTATCCCAATGACGAGGTCAAGGTACTTACTCTAATATCTTACCTCAGAGCTGAACCTAGAGTTTGGGCTGACACCCTATATGAAACACGTAACCCAGTGTTATCCACTCTAAATACTTTTCTCCCAGCTATGGATGAATACTATGCAGACACCAATCTCCAACTCCAGTCGAATTATATATCACTGACTTTAAGCAATTTGCGACCGACTCGCAATTGAATGAGATTGCCTTGAGGAACCAGTTTAGATTAGGCCTTTCAGAGCCGCTTAAAGATGAACTCGCCAGAGTTGTTCTACCGGATACACTGGAGACACTTATGAAATTAAGCATGCAGATAGACCGAAGACTTCGGGAAAGGAAAAGTGAACGTCACAATCAAGATATGCCCTACAAAAAACCCACTATACCACCTACACATAGCTCAGTTATATCTCCTAATCAAAGTGAAGCCATGGACATAGGGTTCATTCGGGGACCTTTGACAGCTGAAGAACGTTCAAGATGCAGGAACAAAGGCTTATGCATGTACTGTGGTATGGCAAACCACACTGTTAGAGACTGTCCAACCCTTGAAAGGAATAAAACTCGTAAGTGCTCTCCTTTCTTAACCTCTCTTATTATGCATAATAAACCTTCTCACTGTAGTCTTCTACTCTCTTTACAGTGGGAGCAAAGGCTGCTGAAGAAAGAAGCAATCGTTGATACTGGAGCCCAAGGAAATTATATCGATCACACACTTGTAACCTTAAATAAAATACCACTAATAAAAAAAATAAACCCCGTCTCTATCCGTGTTGTAGATGGTTCAGAAATCTCCTCAGGTCCAATCACACACCACACCATCCCTATTTTGGTTACAACTCAATGTTCTCACCAAGAATACATCACATTTGATGTGATTCTTTCCCCATTATTTCCAATAGTATTGGGGTTGCATTGGCTACAATTACATGAACCCTCAATAGATTGGAAAACCTTACAAGTGAGATTGGATTCCTCCTATTGCAAGCAGACTTGCTACCAACACTCCTTAACTTCACTTTTGCACTTCAATGAAGTATTACCAGAACCAGATTTAACTTCAATCCCAGTCGAATACTCTAAGTTCTTAGTTTTTAGTAAGAAAGAGGCTGAGACATTACCTCCACATCGTCCATACGATTGTCCTATAGATCTAAAACCTGGGACCACACCACCCTGTGGACGTCTTTACCCCCTTAACAAACCAGAATTGGACCATCTTAAAGAGTATTTAGAAGAAAACCTGCGTAAAGGGTTCATACGTCCTTCAGTTTCACCAGCCGCTGCAGGCATGTTCTTTGTCCGGAATAAGGATCAATCTCTACGTCCAATTATTGATTATAGAGATCTGAATAACATCACTGTGAAGAACAGATACCCACTTCCCCTCATCCCTGAATTGATCGAAAGACTACAGGATGCAAAGATCTACACGAAATTAGACTTGCGAGGAGCATATAACTTGATTCGCATTAGAGAGGGGGATGAGTGGCTCACGGCCTTTAGGACAAGATATGGGTTGTACGAATATTTAGTTATGCCCTTCGGGTTGACAAATGCCCCAGCAACCTTTCAATATTTTATTAATGATGTCTTCAGAGACCTACTGGATATCTGTGTTGTTGTTTACCTCGACGACATCTTGATATATTCTTCCTCCCTGAAAAGTGTCTATTCCATACACAAGACATCACGTTCCTTGGATATCGAATCAGTCCTAAAGGTATACAGATGCAACAAGATAAGGTAGATGCAGTCAAACAGTGGCCACAACCCACAACTAGGAAGCATCTGCAACGTTTCTTAGGCTTCAGCAACTATTATAGAAAATTTATTAAGAATTACTCCAAGATAGTAAAACCTCTCACAAAACTAACTAGTTCTAACATACCTTACAGATGGAATGATCAAGCTAACCAAGCCTTCATGTTCCTAAAAGATGCATTCACTTCTGCACCCATACTAAGTTTTCCGAATTCCACACTTCAGTTCATTTTAGAAGTGGATTCCTCAGAATACGCCATAGGGGCAGTTTTATCACAACGGAAAACCTTGAATTCACCCCTCCATCCAGTTGCCTTCTTTTCAAGCACCTTATCTCCAGCAGAGATGAATTATCCCATCGGGGAAAAGGAGCTCTTGGCCATCAAAAGGGCGTTTGAACATTGGAGGCATCTTTTAGAGGGCACCAAAGACCCGATTATCATATATACGGATCACCGCAACCTCGAATACCTGCAGAAGAACAAGTCTCTTTCTAGTAAACAAGTCAGGTGGAACCTCTACTTCAGTCGCTTCAATTACCAGATAATTTACAGACCAGGATCACGAAATGGAAAAGCTGACGCCCTTTCAAGAATGGTTGACAAACCACCTTCATCCACCTCTCCCACTTCTATGATCCCACCTGAAAGATTCCTCGGAGCTATGTCGGTTCTAGAAAATGATATCCAAGTAGCATTGAAAAATGACAAACAGATACCTTATGACAAACTTGCTTTCTATAATGACTTGTACTTCCTCGGAAACAGACTCTACATACCTGAATCACTAAGGTCTCAACTGATAAGAGATTTCCATGAACCACCATTATCAGGACATCCAGGTATCAGAAGAACGCTGGAATTACTACAAAGACATTACTGGTGGCCTAATATGTTCATTAGTGTACAGAATTACGTAAGGTCATGCAATATCTGTTCCATTTCAAAGGCAGAAAAGAAACCACCATATGGTTACCTAATGCCAATGCCCATTCCAGACTCTCCATGGAACCATTTAGGAATGGACTTCATTGTTGATTTACCGCTCAGTGCTGGGAAAAATACCATCCTAGTCATAACAGATCTTTTGACTAAGATGGCACACTTCATTCCCTTTCATAAGATCCCCTCTTCTCTTGAGACAGCTCATCTTTTCCTTGATAATGTGGTTCGTCTTCATGGACTTCCTTCCATTTTAACTACTGACAGAGGTAGTCAGTTCACTTCCCGATTTTGGAAACATCTCACAACAGCTTTACAAATAGATCATCGTCTATCTACATCCTATCACCCACAAACAAATGGGCAATCAGAGAGAATTAATCATTGGTTGGAGCAATATTTAAGATGTTATTGTGCATACCACCAACAAGACTGGATAAAATTTTTGAGTATGGCAGAGTTTTCATATAACAACACCTTAAATTCTTCTTCTAAAATGACACCTTTCTATGCTAATTATGCATATCATCCACGACTGTCATTCAATTATTCTGGTACTGAAGACATACCTTCTGTTGACGACTTAATACGTAAACTGACGGAAAATTATCTTTCATTGAAGAAAAACCTGCAACAGGCTCAAGCTTCCCAAAAGCGCTTTTATGACCTCAGAAGAAGACCCTCACCTCATTACTCCGTTGGCGACCGAGTTTGGCTATTTACGTCTTCAAGTACCTAGCAAAAAACTTGCCTCTCTTTTTATCGGTCCATTTACTATTTCTAGGATCATAAATGAAAATGCTGTAGTTCTTGACCTTCCACCTTCCTTGAGGATACACCCTTCATTTCATGTTTCTCTCCTGAAACCTCTTACTTCTTCAGATCCAACTAATCAGATACTCCCACCAAATTCTGCCATCTTGGATGCGGATTCGTTTGAAGTACAAGATATCTTGGATTCCAGGATTGTCAATGGGGTTGTTCAATATCTCATCCGTTGGAAGGGCTTTTCGCCTGATGATGACACCTGGGAACCTTCAACCAATGTATCTGCTCCTAGGCTGGTGGCTCGCTTCCATAGACGATACCCTCAAAGACCTAAACCCCAAGCCGAGGGTCGGCTTGCTTAAAGGGGGGGATCTGTCAGGATTCCATTCCAGCTTTTCTTTTTCACCTAAACTTTCCTGCCTTGCTTTACCACTCCCCTATTTAAGGCATCACAGCACCTTGAACAGGTGCTTAGTTATTGTTGATTTGCAGCTAGAAGCTATGCCAAAATTCTACCTGACTCCTTACTGAGGATTAAGAAAGGATTACAATTTATACCAAAGAACTAAAGATTTAATTTAAAGCCTCTCTTTATTCACTGCAGCTTGTTTGAAGTGCTGCAGCGCTTGCTTGGATTTCCTTTTACATTATAGCTGAATGTGATTTCCAGCGTCAGCGCAATCTCTCAACTGTAATTCAGAAGCTACAAACTGGGACATTTCTCTGTTTCAATCTGTATCAGGTATTGAGGTTTACTTGGGATATACTAAACATCTACTCGTTACCTTATATAACGGATAACCCACTGTTAAGTAACGGAACTTAGCCACACCCTCCAACTATCAGCGTGACTCTTCCTGAGCTTCAACTGGAGCCACAAGCCGTCTTTGAATTAACAACTCATTTGCTCATCGCAACTGTAGCAAGCTATCTCTTAATACACAGACCGCATAGTTCCGGTAACTATTCCATGCAGCTTCTCTGACGTCACTCCTCAGTAGATGAAAACTGACACTCGGATTTCATTCCGCTGTAGCGCTTAAGCTAGAACAAATCTCCTTACTTGTATGTGCTCTGTCTCTAGCAATATTTAAAGGGAAAGTAACAAATTCTCTCTGTACATTCAGTTGCTAGGATAAAAGCAACTAGGAATAAAAATAACAGGTTCTCATACATAATAGAAACCTGCTTATGCAAAGTCTGATACTTTCAATTTACCTTAAGAACTTTTCTTTAAAGGACTGTTTCATCATATAATTTACAGACTTCTCATTTAATTAAATTCACTTATGTCACTCTGAGCTCATTACTTATATAAGCACAGAGACTAAAGTGATACATTCACTCATTTTTGAATAATTAGATCTGAAGTTGAGATCCATAATTTCCTTTAACGGTGTCAATTGCTGACACTTTACGCAGACTCTCACATAACTCTAGAAAAACCTAAACTACCCATTGCCCTGAAAAGGGCATTTGGATGGGCATTGTCCTTAAAAGGGCATTTAGCTCTTTTACAAGCCCAAACCCTAAACCAAAAAAAACCTTGAAAAAATCTTTCACTAAACCCCGAAGATCCACTTACAGTTTTTGAAGTCCCGCTTGAACGATCTTCATCCAGGCAGTGAGAAGTCTTCATCCAGACGGCCTCTTCAATCTTCATCCCGTCGGCGAAGTCCTCATCCAAACAGCAAGAAGTCTTCATCCAGGAGGCCTCTTCAATCTTCGTCCATGCCGCATCTTCTATCTTGATTCCGGCGGCACGGAGCGGGTCCATCCTGAAGACATCTGGCGTGGAGCATCCTCTTTATACTGTCGCCGCCATTCACTGAATCTTCAATGCAAGGTACGCGATTCAAGATGGCATCACTTGTATTCCTATTGGCTGAAAATTTTTAATCAACCAATAGGAATTAGAGCTGCTAAAATTATATTGGCTGTTTCAATCAGCCAATAGGATTTAAGCAACTCTCATTCTATTGACTGATTCGAATCAGCCAATAGAATGAGAGCTGCTTAAATCCTATTGGCTGATTTGAACAGCCAATAGGATTTAAGCAGCTCTAATGCCTATTGGCTGATTCAAATTTTTCTGCCAATAGGAATGCAAGGGATGCCATTTTGAAATGGCTCCCTTGCATTAAAAATTCAGTGTACGGCGGTGAAGAGGATGTTCCGTGCCGGATGTTTTCAGGATGGACCCGCTCTGTGCTGCCGGGATCAAGATAGAAGATGCTGTCTGGATGAAGATAAAAGAGGCCGTCTGGATGAATACTTCTCGCCGCCTGGATGAGGACTTCGCGCTGGGATGAATATCGTTCATGGGGGACTTCAAAAACTGTAAGTGGATCGTCGGGGTTAGTGTTAGGCTTTTTTTAAGGTTTTTTGGGGTGGGTTATTATTTTAGATTAGGGTTTGGGCTTGTAAAAGAGCTAAATGCCCTTTTAAGGACAATGCCCATCCATATGCCCTTTTCAGGGCAATGGGAAGCTTAGGTTTTTTCAGATAGTTTTTTTTTATTTTGTGGGTTTGGGGGGGGGGGTGGGGGTTTGTAATGTTAGTGGGTGTTTGTAAAAATAAATTTCAGAAAAATAGCTGATATCTTTAGGGCAATGCCCTACAAAAGGCCATTTTAAGGGCCATTGGTAGTTTATTCTAGATTAGTTTTTTATTTTGAGCTGTTTTTTTTTTTTAAATGGGTATATTATATGAGAATAGGAATTTTTATTATTTTTGATATTTTGTGTAATGTATTTTTTTCGTTTTTCGGTGGGTTTTTATGTTTAGATTAGGTCTGGGGCAGTAAAAGAGCTAAATGCCCTTTTAAGCGAAATGCCCATACAAATGCCCTTTTCAGGGCCATGGGTAGATTAGGTTTCACTTTCTTTTTATTTTGTGGGTTTAGGGGGTGGGGGGTTGTATACTGTTAGGGGGTATTTGTTTTTTTGTAGTTAAAGAGCTGTTAACTTTAGGGCAATGCCCTACAAAAGACCTTTTTAAGGACCCCCAAATGCCCTTTTAAGGGCCCTTGGTAGTTTGGGGGGTGGGGATTTTTATACTGTTAGGGGTTGTTTGTTTGCTTTTGTAGCAAAACAGCTGTTAACTTTAGGGCAATTAGTCTTTTTTATTTTGGGGTGTTTTTTTTTCTTTTTTTAAAGGGTATTAGAATAGGAATAATTTACATTTTTTTGGATAATTTCTTTTTTTGTAATGGTAGTTTTTTTTTAGTTTTTTTGTGATTTTAGTGTTTTTTATATTTTTGTAATTTTAGGTTTTAGTGTAAGGTAGTTTAGGATTTCTTTTACAGGTAAGTTTGTATTTATTTTAACTAGGTAGTTAGTAAATAGTTACTAACTATTTACTAACTAGTCTACCTAGTTAAAATAAATACAAACTTACCTGTGAAATAAAAATAAAACCTAAGCTAGCTACAAAATAACTATTAGTTATATTGTAGCTAGCTTAGGTTTTATTTCACAGATAAGTATGTATTTAGTTAATAATTGTAACTTTAATTTAGCTCTATTGTAATTATGTTAAAGTTAGGCAGGGTTAGGTTTAGGGTTAGGGTTAGGTTTAGGGGTAGGTGTAGGGGTTAATAGTTTAATTTTTTTTAGATTTTTGCGATGTGCGGGGCTGGAGGTTTAGGGGTTAATAGATTGGTTTAGTGGTAGTGATGTGGGAGGTCAGAGGTTTAGGGGTTAATAGATTTATTTAGTTGCGGCGATATCGGGGAGCGGCGGAATACAGGTTAATATCTTTATTATAGTGTTGGCGATGTTGGGGTGCAGGGAATAGGGGTTAATAACTTTAGTATAGTGGCGGCAATATCGGGACCGGCAGATTAGGGGTTAATAGCTTTATTTAGGTGGCGGCGATATCGGGGGCGGCAGATTAGGGGTTAATAACATTATGTATGTGGCGGCGATGTCGGTGGGGGGCAGATTAGGGGTGTTTAGACTCGGGATTTATGTCAGGGTGTTTTTTTCCCCATAGACATCAATGGGGCTGCGTTACGGAGCTTTTCTTTCCGAAATAACAATGGAAGGTGTTTTTTCAGACACCTTCTCCCCATTGATTTCTATGGGGAAAGCATTCACGAGCACGTCAAAACAGTGCTTGTTTTTTGTGCGGTATGGAGCTTAAAAGCACCATATCGCACACACAAGCCGGGTTTTGAAAAACTTGTAATGGTTGCACTATAGGGGGTTAAATAATGCAACTTTTCTTGCATTCGTTAATTTCCCTATAGCGCGCATAACTCATACTCTAGCTGATAGAGATTTGTTTTTATTCTACCATCATTTTAGACAATTTTAATTTTAATCTGTTTGAATTGTTTTTTAGTCGTTTATAATAAATGATAAATGTAATAATTTATATTTTATCTTTAATATTGTCTGTTGTCTGATATCATACTTTAGCCTGTTGGCGCTCCTATTATATCTCCATTTGTATCTGACATCATATCTTTTAGCCCTTATAACTTTTTTGTGCATTTTTTAAAAATATTTTTTATTAGATGGTGTTATTATAAGTGTAACTGTATTGTTATATGTATTTTTGCTGTATTTTGTGACACTTTTTTGTTTTGTGAAACTGTTAACCACAGCTCTGAGGACACAGTATACTGACTTGCATTAACTTCAATTGCAGTCAAGCAATCGCATTTACTTTCCACTTACGAGCGCTACATCCGGACGCGCGCAAACTCCTGTGATTAACCCCTTTTTGCTTGTGCGTAACTGTTGCCGTGCCACTCATAATCTGGCCCTTAGTGCACACATATTTAAAGGGACAGTCTACACCAGAATTTGTATTGTTTTAAAAGATAGATAATCCCTTTATTACCCATTTCCCAGTTTTGCATAACCAACACAGTTATAATAATATACTTTTAACCTCTGTGATTATCTTGTATCTAAGCCTCTGCAAACTTCCCCTTTTTTCAGTTCTTTTGACAGACTTGCAGTCTAGCCAATCAGTGCCTGCTCCCAGATAACTTCTCGTGCACAAGCACAGTGTTATCTATATGAAATACGTGAACTAACACCCTCTAGTGGTGAAAAACTGTTAAAATGCAATCTCAAAGAGGTGGGCTTCAAGGTCTAAGAAATTAGCATATGAACCTCCTAGGTTAAGCTTTCAACTAAGAATACCAAGAGAACAAAGCAAAATTGGTGATAAAAGTAAATTGGAAAATTGTTTAAAATTACATGCTCTATCTGAATCATGAAAGATTATTTTGGCCTAGACTGTCCCTTTAATGTCACTAAAATGATGTAACAGGAACTAAACTGGCCCAGTCTATAGAGATAAGAAAAAGATAAAAAAAATCTGACAAATTATGCCTTTCCATACAACCTTAAAGAGACATTAAACCCAAATTTTTTCTTTCACGATTTAGAAAGAGCATGCCATTTTAAACAACTTTCTAATTTACTTCTATTGTCTAATTTGCTTCATTCTCTTGATATACTTTGCGGAAAAGTATATCTAGATAGGCTCAGTAGCTGCTGATTGGTTGCTGCACATAGATGCCTCGTCTGATTGGCTCACCCATGTGCATTGTTATTTCTTTAACAAAGGATATCTAATGAATGAAGCAAATTAGATAATAGAAGTAAATTTGAATGTTGTTTAAAATTGTATTCTCTATCTGAATCATGAAAGAACATTTTTGGGTTTAGTATCCCTTTAAAGTACCAGACATATGTATATTTTTGGATTTCATGTGCTGTTGATTTGCAGTTCATTCCACCATCAAATTTGCACTCAGAAATTACTGTACAACTATCCATTTTCCCATTAATACAATTGCTTATATTACTTTAGGAAACACAGTATACTAGTACAGAAGATTACAGTTGTATTGTAAAATTTTAAGGAAAGCTTTATCCCATATGATGTTTTGTATTGATATATAAAGTCCGAAATCTAAAATGATAGATCAATGATTGTTCAAATATTGTATTCATTCTAAATGAGACCTATTTTTTTCAGGACCTCATCTGAAGCAACACCATCCTCATCATTATAAACCATCACCAGACAAATTCTGAAAGCCACATCATGTCCTGAGTTATATCACTAGAAAGAACTTTGCATGAGAGATCTACATGGAGGATCAAAGTATTTGTCCTTTGGACTTCAACCTCATGCCAATAGGAAGTCTTTGCTGAAGATATCATCAAGAACAATTACTATTAAAGTCCTAGTTTGCAATCTGTAGCACCTCATGTCAGTATTTTGAGGGGTACATTTCAGCCACCAATGTGTTTCTCTTAGTTCTTGTATTTTACATAGATTTTTAAGTGCACTGTATGGCACTTCTGTTATGTGTAACAACTTAATAAGCATTTTTTTTGTGAATACTATATATTGTAAATAAGACATATTATAGATACATAAAACAATTATTTAGGACCAGGAAGCGAATGAATAAATAAAGCAATAATATACATGAATGTTATATCAGTTGTATAAATAAAATATAATTGATCTAATATTTTACATTTCAAACATTCCGCATATACAATATACGATAAAAATAGTATTTATAAAAGAGTAACACTAATATATTTAAGACAAATTAGTATTTATTAGGTTGCTCTTTAAACATACTAAATTGGAAGTATTGAGCAGTTCAGATGAGCACCACTCCGAAAGGCAAGACAGTTGTATCTCAAAACATTTTGGGAGAAATGAATAACTTTTTTGTAATGCATTTGTAACTAGTGAGTTAAGGTTTTGAACACTAAATACCTTGAGTCCTCTGTGTCTAAATTAGTACACTTTGCTTTACAATATTCACGTCTTCCAAAATGTTTTTTTTTTTTTTTTTTAAGATCCTAGTTTGTTATATAAAATGAAGGCAATTGCTATGTATCAAAAATGCTCAGAGAAGTAATGTTATATGACTAATATGTACAGTTGCTTGCACATAAAATGCATTTACTTACCATAAGTTATTTTTCATATGACAAATTTATTCTCTCTTTTTTATAACAGTACATTTTACTCCTTTTAATAATGTCAGTTGACTAAAGAGCCAAATAATTCATCATGTTTCTGCAAAAGAAACTGATGGTATGATATTTTTTTGTAAAGCTCTTTAAAGTTTAAAAATGAATATAGATGTTAGCAGTACATTACTTTTTTATTTACCTTGTTTTTCACTTACTAAAAGAAGATATATTCCAATTTACTTCTATTATAACAATGTGCATAATCTTTTTATATGCACACTTTTTGAGACACGAGCTCCTACTGAGCATGTGCAAGAGTGCATAGTGTATGGGGCTGATGGCTGTCACATGATACAGGGGAGGCAAAATGGAATTAACTTTGAAATTTGCCAAAAAAAAATCCTACTTCTTAGTAATTCAAAGTGCTTTTACATTGTCTTTTAATTATGCATTTGTCAATTGTGCAATTCTTCTGTATTTAATAGTCTTTTAAGATACTATAATTTATGTTACCACAAAAGTAATATTAAGTAAAATAATCACTCTTTACAACCCAGTATATATTTGTATAAGAATTTCTCTGTATTTTCTTAGATACTTAATATATGTCGGTGCACATTGGCTACCCATGCTATAGACTTTTTAAAATAAAAAAAAGTATTTGAGATCTATATGACTGTCCCACAAAAGGTAGCTGGGAATTTTTTTCATTAAAGGGCTATTGTCTAAGATAAAAAGTTGTCATACAGATTGTTTCTCCTTAATGAGTTTGCTAGCATGAAAATTAATTCACTGATGTTTTCAGGAAACATCTTATTTTATGTTCATCAGTTATTTATTTGTAAACCTTTATTTGTACATCTAGTGGCTTAATTATATTTGTTTTAAACTATCTTGGTTTTTTTTAAACTCTAATCTGTATTTGTCTTCTCCAACCATCTTTGTTTTTAAACACTAATCTACATTTGTCTTCTCATTTACTGTTTTCCCACATCTGTTTTTAAAGGGACAGATAGATAATCACTTTATTAGCCATTTTCGAGTTTTGCATAACCAACACGGTTATATTAATGCACTTTTTACCTTTGTGATTACTTTGTATCTAAGCCTCTAAAGACCGCCCCCCTTATCTCAGTTCTTTCGACAGCCTTGCATTTTAGCAAATCAGTGCTGACTCATAAATAACTCCACGGGATTATGCCCAATGTTATCTATATGGCACATGTGAACTAATGCCCTCTAGCTGTGAAAAACTGTCAAATGCATTCAGATAAGAGTCAGCTTTCAAGGGCTTAGAAAATAGCATATGAGCATACCTAAGTTTAGTTTTCAACTAAGAATACCAAAAGAACAAAGCAAATATGATGATTAAAGTAAATTGGTAAATTGTTTAAAATGACATGCCATATCAGAATCATAACATTTTAATTTTGACTAGACTGTCCCTTTAAGTTAAGTATCCTCAGCTATCTTCCCATCTGAGGGCCAAATGCACACACAAGTACAGGGCTAAATCCAGATTTTGGGTTCCCTAACCCCACCATAAAAAAAATCACAGATGAGAAAAATCATAAATATGCAAATGTTTATTACTAGAGCAATATTATGCTGTGTTTTTCTCTATACTTAATGTATTAATTTTCAATCTCAAATATTATGTATGTTAATATCACTGACAGCTTTGTAGCTAGCTATTATTTAATGTAAACAATTTCATCCTCTGTCAACCCAATGTGTAACTTGTTTTGGTATTTTTAATATGTTTTAGTTATCATGGGAGTAAATGTGTGTGACATGGACCGCCATGTTGTTTGTATCCACTTGTGCTCAATATATTTCCCTAAATGGCTGGAGGCCATTTATTTAGTAAAATATACCTTGCCCCCATTTGTAAGGTAGCTGCTATTTATTGATTTTTCTTTTAGTGTGGTGCAATTTTTTATCAGTTTTATTTGTACATGTGTTCATCAAAACTTTATATATTTAACATTATGCAAAACAGTGTATTGTAGAAACAACCATGGTGTTAAAATGTTGCATGTACTGAAATTAGCATTGTATTTAAATTATAAATGAACACATGCTGATGTTAATTATGTGTTTTGCATGTCAAAACTCAATTCAACCGTAATAAGCATGATTTATAATAGAATCTCTTGAATTTATTTACAACATTTTATTCAAATATTAAGAAAATAATTTTGTTTGTAAAAATGCGGATTTACGTTTTTTTTTCTCGTAACATATTGTTTGTTATTCAATATGATGCAAACCTGCATCTCTTTGGATGTAGAAATCATATTCCCTTAAAGTCAAAACAAGAACATATTTATTTATATATGTAACAAAAACACTTTTTTTGTGTCCTGAATTTTTAAAACAAAAACATAAAAAAAAATGTGTAAAGAGGATTTTGTAAAGAAATTTGTAAATGTAAATAATTTGCAATGTTATTCATTATTTCCATGCTAGAAGTTGTACATAATGTTTATGTAATAAACTATCCCTAAATGTAACAATTAATGTCTACTATGATTTGTAAAAATTAAATGCTAATGTGTATCTTTCAAATCAGTTTTTTAAAAATCACCACCTTTTTATGCATTTATTTTAAATATGGGCACATATTAAAAAAAAATGTTTTGCGGAGATCACAATATCATTTGTGTATAAATTAGAAATTAATAATAACAAATCTTAACTTTTACGTACATGCATAGGGTATTTGACTGTATTTGACAATTATACATACTGTACTCTAAATAATCCATAGTGTGTATATATATATATATATATATACCGTTTGTATAATAATTTTTATTAATATTTTAGAAAAACAATAGATTCAAAGTAGCGTACAGATTTATTACACAAGCAAACACATAGAAAATAATGTACATTTTATTTTTAAATATATATATTTCTTTCATGTAAATGGCAAGAGTCCATGAGCTAGTGACGTATGGGATATACATTCCTACCAGGAGGGGCAAAGTTTCCCAAACCTCAAAATGCCTATAAATACACCTCCCACCTCACTCTTACCTTAATTTTACAAACTTTGCCTACATTATACCTATTAACCCCTAATCTGCCACCCTCTATACCACCGCCACCTACATAAAGTTATTAACCCCTATCCTGCCGATCCCGGACCCCGCCGCAAATAAATTAATTGTTGAACCCCTAAACCACCACACCCGTACCCGCCGCCACCTACATTACATTTATTAACCCCTATCCTGCCCCCCCTACACCGCCGCCACTTACAGTACATTGATTAATCCCTAATCTACCCCTCCTACACCGCCGCCAATATATTAAATGAATTAACCCAAAAAACCTAAGTCTAACCCTAACACCCCCCTAATTTAAATATTATTTAAATTAATCTAAAAAAATATTCCTATAATTAAATAAATTATTCCTATTTAAAACTAAATACCTATAAAATAAACCCTAAGATAGCTACAATATAACTAATAATTACATTATAGCTATTTTAGGATTTATTTTTATTTTACCAGCAACTTTGTATTTATTTTAACTAGGTACAATAGCTATTAAATAGTTACCTATTTAATAGCTACCTAGCTAAAATAAGTACAAACTTACCTGTAAAATAAATCCTGACCTAAGTTACAAATACACCTAAAACTACACTATCAATAAATTAATTAAATAAATTAACTACAATTATCTAATTATCAGAAGTGATCAACGTTATAAAGGAACACTGGCATATTTTACAATCAGACCAGTCTCTCTCTGAAATTCTGGGTGAACAAGTACTAGTAGGTTACAGAAGGGCACCTAATCTTAAGGATATGATCAGCCCAAGCCACCTAAAGGGCACCAGAACACGCACGCAACTAAAACCAGGATAATTTAAGTGCGGGACCTGTAGCACATGCAGCTTCATGAGGAAAACTAATACCATAGAGGATTGTTTTGGAAAAACACACAAAATCAAAGCTCACATCGACTGTACAACAGAAGGAGTTATCTATATACTCCAATGTAACTGTCCAAAGTTTTATGTAGGAATGACGACCAGGAGAATCAGAACCAGACTTCAAGAACACCTCAGAAATATTAAAAATGCTGCCAAAGACAGCCAAGATGGCAAAACAATCACTTCTGTGGCACGGCACTTTCTTCAAACCCACAAATCTAAACAATCAGACTTAAAATGTTGGGGTATACATAGAGTTGACTTAGGCATTAGAGGTGGTAATCTGGAACAAGCTCTCCTAAGAGCAGAGAGTAGATGGATCTATCTTTTGAACTCCATTCATCCTTTTGGATTCAATGAATGCAATAACTTCGTATCATTTTTATAAACCCAGTTAAATTACCCATCTTTGATTCAATAGTCCCCCTCCTGGTATCCATTAACGTTTTATTCTCCTCCAACAGCAGTTTAGTAAATGCTGTTTTATACTTTTACATATATATCTCTTTATTTTGTATAACCACCTCCGTTCTCCGTAGATCTATTGAACGGTCTATATATCTCTCCACATACACTTGTTTCAACACTACTTATTTTTCTACTTATAGACTCTAATATTAGTTATTCGTTATACATTAGATAATGTTTATGTTTTATAATATAGTCGAGTTTTCAACACATACACTTGCACATTGTCCACATTTTTGTATTCTACGCTATCTCTGAGGTTATGATAGGGCAAAGTGTTTTTTATCTTGCCCCTCTAGCACTTTACTATTAATTCTCACAAGAGAACATTTGATTTGCCCTCTATTATAAGTACTACTGCATATTACTGTTAGTATCTCCTTATTTATTCTCATTTGTACACATACAATTTTCAATCTATTCTTTTTCCCCTCCAGTCATTCTCCTTTATTAACTCTTTGTTTTTATTTTCCCACACGAGCAATTTATTAGCATTAGTCCACTTGTTCACAATCAAATAGCACTTTAATTGTCATATCACAAGTATTCTCACATATTCCTTTCACATCACAATCCTCACGGTTGACTCTCAGACCTTTTATTTCTATTTTTGTGCAGTCATTAACCGTCTTATTATTTCATTGGAAGCTTAGGTATGTCAGTCATAATCTTACAATATTTTCATCTTATATCACTCTTTTGATCCTTTCGTTTATACAATACTTCCTATTGAGTGACAGCGGTGGCAAGATTGTTATTCACATTGACGTTCCAGATATGTCACTATACACACCCACCAAACTACGTCACTATGGAGGAGGGACCCAGTGTACCTACAGGGTATTTAAATCGCCATTGCGCACCGCGCGTGCATCCTTAGTCAAAGCCGATAAATGGCGAAAAATGTCAGGGAATTGGTGAGGAGTCCAGTGAACTCCTGTGTTTTAGGTAGCGTTTTGGAGGCACGGTCAGCGTGACCTTACCTTATATGGTTCTTTTTATTAACTCCTCTTGGGGGCACAAATTGGTCATTCTATCCAGTTGATATTAAATGGATACAGTTATTTCTCCTGAATAATTTGGTTGCGTTAACACCCGCCACTAAGTTATATACATATTTTATACTTAGGGGTTATTTAACCTTTGTTATACCGAGTTCCTCAGTGTGTATTCACTTATGGTATCCGTCAGCAGTATTTAGTTGCTACTATAGTATTCTCAGCATATATCATACTAAGACAAATGTATGAATAACTGATCATTTTCGTGAGCTAAACCACATTGTAGCGGCATTGACCAGCTGAATCTATGCAGCACAGCTAATTACTTTGCAAATCTCTGTGCAGCTGTAGTTATATCGATATACTAACTTCATACCAGGAAATTTTATTTCCACCCAGCCACTACGGTGTGTTCATTGCTGCAACAGGAATTGTGGTTTTATTAAAACAAGTCACATTAAAACAAGTCACATTACTGTTTAAACATGTTATCAATGCATAAGACAACTTTCATCACGATTCAAGCATAATATTAACCCATAAGACAACTCTGTTGGCAATCATTTAGAAATTTACGTTGAGCTGCAGTATAAAAGTTATACTAATCAACTACCTATAAACTGCATTTTTATCAATAGTTTGGGATAACTCACTTTGCTTTTAACTATGAGTACACTATTATAAACAGATATTTAACCTAGGTTATCTGTATAATATAATATATTAATCTAACACTCATGGTTGGCAATTTGTGAGATCCGTGCTAACTGGGAGCAGCCTTTCCCATATCTATCAGACTAAGCTATCTGTAGGAGGTATTTCACATATGCTGATAAGTAATACAGCTATATACTTTCAAGTTATACCAAGATTTTGTGGCACCTCTTTGATACACGCATTACACCTACTATAATCCATATAAAGGATACAATTATCACTTTTTTGCTACCTATACAACCTCCCCACGATTAGTAGCATATATTGTTCCTTACATAATGTACTCAATTTTTTAGGTTGTTTTAACTCACTTCTGTGAGTAATCTATGTAGGTGGCTCATTATAATCAGACAGCAGTATACCTACCATAGTTTGATAAAATCTTTGTAACATTTATTACCAACCCAACGAAGCAATCCCACGGGTCAGCTTAACCCAGTAGTCATTCAAGCATATAACCCTACTTGTATATTGATTTGACAATTACAGTATATTTTTATTACACTGCCTTTTGCCATAGGCTCAATATTACTACCAGTTGTGTCAAGACCTACACATGTGGTTTTATTTCTTGATCTAAGTACACATATACTTACGTACTACACAATTTTTTGTTGCCCTTGGGATTTCATAAATAAAGTTGATTCAATTCTTGATTGAACACTGTATTTGGTGCTTACTTTACCCAGCACTCATTAGACTGCTCACAATTTGTCAGATCTCTTCACGTATATTTAAACTAGCTGAGCAAATTACCATTACTTTGGATCTATTTGGTACAACATTTATATATATTCAGTATTTGCAGTTCCAATAGTAATAGCCCCATTCTTATACTTTTGAACCTAGTGGTGTTATTATCCCAGCATCCACTATCACCCACACGCTGACCACCCCAATTCGTAGTTTTAATTGTTTGTGTTTTGTATGTTTAGGTTGTTTTTACCACAATTAATAAAAGTTATATATATTTTTTTTACTCTATCTCATCCCCTTGTTTGACTCACAATAAGGAGTTGTCTTGCTTTTGTACTTTATATTGATCAGGACGTTGGAGTGCTATTCATTTTATACATTCTGTTGGATAGTTTATCTATCCAACTACTGTTTCTACTCAGTATTTCTCTCTATACACAGCACCTTCCCTGGAACTCACCAGCATTATACTGGAGTATCCTACGAATAGGCAATAGTCCGTCCTAATATTCAGTAGTGCCATTGGTCTTTTTCTTTTGGTATCTAATTCTATATATACCTGTAAATCAGGCATTTCTACCAATAGAGCACACATCACAATTTTAGACATCACTTCTACTGAAGTACAAACATGTCAACTAAGTGGGAACAAGATAGAAACTCTAGACAACTAAAAAGACAAGCAGATCTAGACAAAGTTTTCAAAAATCCACCTACCAGCTCGAATAAAAATGAGGATACAATGAATCAATCCCTTAAAGAAATACACAAACTGATGCACAAGCAGGACAAACTATGGTGGAATCATCATTTTTTTGAGAAGTACATTGAATTAAAACTTATATAAAGGGGATTAAGAATCCAACTGTTCCCAGCTTTCGAGTTTCGTGATCAAGGGTTAACTGTAGAATGGGAGAAGGCGCTATCGGAATGCTCTCATAAACTCATGAAAATTTTAATAAAGCACGAAAAGTCAAAATATGATCTCTTAGAGGTTCAAATTCAAGAACTTAACACTAAACTCAAAGACTTCGAAACACTAAAAGATTTTGAAGCATCGTATAATAAATTTCAAAAAGAACTTGATAAATACGAGCAAGAGATCAAAACAACGAAACAAGGTAAACTAAGTCGTGACAAAACCGATTATGCTAATAATAAAATTTATAAATGGAAAAAGAGAGGAAACTTTAACAAAGATAGGCCCTCCAGGATTAACATTGTACAAAGCGATATTTCCGACACCGAAGGCGAAGAACAAGACACCCTTGAATCGGATGTAGAACCATCTAATCCGACAGAAACAAGCAGTAACAGCACTTCAATGGCTCGCAGAAAGAGAAAGAATTTTTTAGAGCCAAGTACCTCTTCAGACGTAATCACACAAGAAGAGGTAGAAAGCAAACCAAAAAACAAATGAAAAAGAAAACAGAAACTCAAAAGAAATCAGAACGCAAGAACTGGAAACCCTACAAAAGGGATCCAAGTCCATTTTCGGAGCTAAGGATGAAACAATGAGGATAATTAATCTGTCCCAAAATTTTTTAACAACTGATCATGTAAATGTCCTCTCCAAAGGCCTTTCATTTTGTCCTACATCTAAAGGTGACAAATTTGAAATCATAAAGGATGTTCAACTCTTTGTGAGAAAGATAGCATTAAAACGAATGTATTTCAATACACATAACCAGACCAATACTGAGATGGATTTGTCAGATTTATCAGAAGATGATAGATCCTCACTGGGAATTCTTGAAGAATTATTGAACGAAAATGAAACCTTGAAAGCACCAAACTGGCGTAATAACATCAAAACAAAATCACAATATATGCTGAAAATAACCAATTGTCCGCAATTGGAAGTTTTCACCAATTTGGTTTGCAATACAATCACTAACCTCAAAGAGAATAAAACACCCTACAACTTGTCAAAAGCAGAATCTAGAGCCTTACAGGAAATGAAAAGCTGGAATGATGTCGTAATACGCAACTCTGATAAAGGAGGTAATGTGGTCATTTGGCCCACTACTAACTACATCCAAGAAGCACTAAAACAACTTCGAGATACTAAATGTTACAAAAAACTATGCTATAATCCATCTAATGAATTCCTGCAAGAATATGCTAATATTATTATGACAGCCAAAAACAATGGACTCCTGACTCCCAAAGAAATGAAATTTTTGAAGGTTACTAATCCTACGGTGTCTACATTCTATCTGATACCCAAAATTCACAAAGATATCCATCATCCACCAGGCCGTCCGATAGTTTCCGGCATCAACTGTCTTACAGAGAAAGCAAGCCAATTTATCGACTACAGATTGAGACCTTACTTAACACAATTACCTTCTTATGTTAAGGACACAACAGATGTCCTAAAACAATTGGAAAATATCCATGTTGATAAAGATACCTGGTTTGTCACGACGGATGTGGAATCTTTGTATACGAGTATATACCATCATTTGGGACTCAAGGCTCTTAGAACCATTCTATTTATGGGATCAGAAGAACAAATCGAACACAATGAAGTCATCTTGAAGCTCCTGAATTTCGTTCTGAATCACAATTTCTTCACATTTGATCATGCTTTCTACCTCCAAATCAGAGGGACCGCCATGGGCACGGCTTGTGCACCCACGTATGCCAACCTATTTTTAGGTTGGTGGGAGCAATATTCTGTATTCTCTGATACTAATGATAAATACACTGGTCTAATACCAGTTTGGCTACGTTACATAGATGATGTGCTCTTCCTTTAGGAAGGCACTAAGGATGAGCTTGAACAATTTTTCCAAAAACTGAACCAAAATGATCTTAATATACGTTTAACACATGAAGCCAGCAAAACCAAAATATCATTCCTGGATTTAGAAATCAACAAAAATCCAGATGGCACACTCAGCACAGATGTATTTAGGAAAGCTACGGCTACTAACAGCATCTTACATAGCTCTAGTGCTCATGCTCCTAACACAGCTAAATCACTCCCAGTAGGAGAATTTCTCAGAATGAAAAGAAACTGTTCAACACCATAAAACTTTGAGATAAGAGCAAAAGAACTCAGAAATAGACTATTACAAAGAGGATATAGTAATAGATCTATCAAAGAGCAGAACACAGAGCAAAAACAATGCCTAGATATCAACTTTTGCAACCTAAGGACTCTAACTAAGCTCAAACAGATGTAGTGAGGTTCATTACCACATACAATACAAAATCAGCAGACGTGATCAACATTATAAAGGAACAATGGCATATTTTACAATCTGACCAGTCTCTCTCTGAAATTCTGGGTGAACGAGTACAAGTAGGTTACAGAAGGGCACCTAATCTTAAGGATATGATCAGCCCAAGCCACCAAAAAGGCACCAGAACACGCACGCAACTAAAACCAGGATCATTTAAGTGCGGGACCTGTAGCACATGCAGCTTCATTAGGAAAGCTAATACCATAGAGGGTCGTTTTGGAAACACACACAAAATCAAAGCTCACATCGACTGTACAACAGAAGGAGTTATCTATATACTCCAATGTAACTGTCCAAAGTTTTATGTAGGAATGACGACCAGGAGAATCAGAACCAGACTTCAAGAACACCTCAGAAATATTAAAAATGCTGCCAAAGACAGCCAAGATGGCAAAACAATCACTTCTGTGGCACGGCATTTTCTTTAAACCCACAAATCTAAACAATCAGACTTAAAATGTTGGGGTATACAGAAAGTTGACTTAGGCATTAGAGGTGGTAATCTGGAACAAGCTCTCCTAAGAGCAGAGAGTAGATGGATCTATCTTTTGAACTCCATTCATCCTTTTGGATTAAATGAATGCAATAACTTCATATCATTTTTATAAACCCAGTTAAATTACCCATCTTTGATTCAATAGTCCCCCTCCTGGTATCCATTAACGTTTTATTCTCTTACAACAGCAGTTTAGTAAATGCTGTTTTATACTTTTACATATATATCTCTTTATTTTGTATAACCACCTCTGTTCTCCGTAGGTCTATTGAACGGTCTATATATCTCTCCACATACACTTGTTTCAACACTACTTATTTTTCTACATATAGACTCTAATATTAGTTTTTCGTTACACATTAGATAATGTTTATGTTTTATAATATAGTCGAGTTTTCAACACATACACTTGCACATTGTCCACATTTTTGTATTCTACACTATCTCTGAGGTTATAATAGGGCAAAG
The DNA here is from genome assembly GCF_027579735.1 of Bombina bombina. Lineage (NCBI taxonomy): Eukaryota > Metazoa > Chordata > Amphibia > Anura > Bombinatoridae > Bombina > Bombina bombina. The sequence continues at coordinate 345,154,855 of NC_069501.1, read as the reverse complement.
TGTTTTTTATCTTGCCCCTCTAGCACTTTACTATTAATTCTCACATGAGAACATTTGATTTGCACTCTATTATAAGTACTACTGCATATTACTGTTAGTATCTCCTTATTTATTCTCATTTGTACACATACAATTTTCAATCTATTCTTTTTCCCCTCCAGTCATTCTCCTTTATTAACTCTTTGTTTTATTTTCCCACACGAGCAATTTATTAGCATTAGTCCACTTGTTCACAATCAAATAGCACTTTAATTGTCATATCACAAGTATTCTCACATATTCCTTTCACATCACAATCCTCACGGTTGACTCTCAGACCTTTTATTTCTATTTTTGTGCAGTCATTAACCGTCTTATTATTTCATTGGAAGCTTAGGCATGTCAGTCATAATCTTACAATATTTTCATCTTATATCACTCTTTTGATCCTTTCGTTTATACAATACTTCCCATTGAGTGACAGCGGTGGGAAGATTGTTATTCACATTGATGTTCCAGATACGTCACTATACACACCCACCAAACTACGTCACTATGGAGGAGGGACCCAGGGTACCTACAGGGTATTTAAATCGCCATTGGGCGCCCTGCGTGCACCCTTAGTCAAAGCCGATAAGCAGCGAAACATGTCAGGGAATTGGTGAGGAGTCCAGTGAACTCCTGTGTTTTAGGTAGCGTTTTGGAAACACGGTCAGCGTGACCTTACCTTATATGGTTCTTTTTATTAACTCCTCTTGGGGGCACGAATTGGTAGCACTATCCAGTTGATATTAAACGGATACAGTTATTTCTCCTGAATAATTCGGTTGCGTTAACACCCGCCACTAAGTTATATACATATTTTATACTTAGAGGTAATTTAACCTTTGTTATACCGAGTTCCTCAGTGTGTATTCACTTATGGTATCCGTCAGCAGTATTTAGTTGCTACTATAGTATTCTCAGCATATATCATACTAAGACAAATGTATGAATAACTGATCATTATCGTGAGCTAAACCACATTGTAGCGGCATTGACCAGCTGAATCTATGCAGCACAGCTAATTACTTTGCAAATCTCTGTGCAGCTGTAGTTATATCGATATACTAACTTCATACCAGGAAATTTTATTTCCACCCAGCCACTACGGTGTGTTCATTGCTGCAACAGGAATTGTGGTTTTATTAAAACAAGTCACATTAAAACAAGTCACATTACTGTTTAAACATATTATCAACCCATAAGACAACTTTCATCACGATTCAAGCATAATATTAACCCATAAGACAACTCTGTTGGCAATCATTTAGCAATTTACGTTGAGCTGCAGTATAAAAGTTATACTAATCAACTACCTATAAACTGCATTTTTATCAATAGTTTGGGATAACTCACTTTGCTTTTAACTATGAGTACACTATTATAAACAGATATTTAACCTAGGTTATCTGTATAATATAATATATTAATCTAACACTCATGGTTGGCAATTTGTGAGATCCATGCTTACTGGGAGCAGCCTTTCCCATATCTATCAGACTAAGCTATCTGTAGGAGGTATTTCACATATGCTGATAAGTAATACAGCTATATACTTTCAAGTTATACCAAGATTTTGTGGCACCTCTTTGATACACGCATTAAACCTACTATATTCCATATAAAGGATATAATTATCACTTTTTTGTAGTGTAATGTATCTAGGTGGCTCATTATAATCAGACAGCAGTATACCTACCATAGTTTGATAAAATCTTTGTAACATTTATTACCAACCCAACTAAGCAATCCCACGGGTCAGCTTAACCCAGTAGTCATTCAAGCATATAACCCTACTTGTATATTGATTTGACAATTACAGTATATTTTTATTACACTGCCTTTTGCCATAGGCTCAATATTACTACCAGTTGTGTCAAGACCTACACATGTGGTTTTATTTCTTGATCTAAGTACACGTATACTTACGTACTACACAACTTTTGTTGCCCTTGGGTTTTCATAAATAAAGTTGATTCAATTCTTGATTGAACACTGTATTTGGTGCTTACTTTACCCAGCACTCATTAGACTGCTCACCATTTGTCAGATCTCTTCACGTATATTTAAACTAGCTGAGCAAATTACCATTACTTTGGATCTATTTGGTACAACATTTATATATATTCAGTATTTGCAGTTCCAATAGTAATAGCCCCATTCTTATACTTTTGAACCTAGTGGTGTTATTATCCCAGCATCCACTATCACCCACACGCTGACCACCCCAATTCGTAGTTTTAATTGTTTGTGTTTTGTATGTTTAGGTTGTTTTTAACACTATTAATAAAAGTTATATTTTATTTTTACTCTATCTCATCCCCTTGTTTGACTCACAATAAGGAATTGTCTTGCTTTTGCACTTTATATTGATCAGGACGTTGGAGTGCTATTCAGTGTATACTTTCTGTTGGATAGTTTATCTATCCAACTACTGTTTCTACTCAGTATTTCTCTCTATACACAGCACCTTCCCTGGAACTCACCAGCATTATACTGGAGTATCCTACAAATAGGCAATAGTCCGCCCTAATATTCAGTAGTGCCATTGGTCTTTTTCTTTTGGTTTCTAAGTTACAAATACACCTAACACTACACTATCAATAAATTAATTAATTAAATTAACTACAATTATCTTTAATAAAATACAATTAAATAAACTAAACTATATTACAAAAAAAACAAACACTAAATTACAAAAAATAAAAAACATATTACAAGAAGTTTAATCTAATTACACCTAATCAAAGCCCCCTAATAAAATAAAAAAGCCCCCCAATATAATAAAATTCCCTATCCTAAACTAAATTACAAATAGTAGTAATCAGCTTTTTTACCAGCCCTTAAAAGGGCCTTTTGCGGGGCATTACCCCAAAGTAATAAGCTCTTTTACCTGTAAAAAAAAGAAATACAATACCCCCCCCAACATTACAACCCACCACCCACACACCCTTACTCTAAAACCCACCCGATCCCCCCTTAAATAAACCTAACACTACCCCATTGAAGATCACCCTACCTTGAGCTGTGTTCACCCAGCCGGGGACCACTGGTCAACCGATGTGGCAGAAGAGGACATCCGGACCGGCAGAAGTCTTCATCCGATCGGGGCAGAAGAGGTCCTCCATCCGGCAGAAATCTTCATCCAAGCGGCATCTTCTATCTTCATCCTTGTGGCGATGAGCGGCTCCATCTTGAAGACCTCCGTCGCGGAACATCCTCCTTGGCCGACGACTACCCGACAAATGAATGGTCCTTTAAATGACATCATCCAAGATGGCGTCCCTCGAATTCCGATTGGCTGATAGGATTCTATCAGCCAATCGGAATTAAGGTAGGAAAAATCCGATTGGCTGATGTAATCAGCCAATCGGATTGAAGTTCAATCCGATTGGCTGATTGGATCAGCCAGTAGGGCTGGTAAAAGAGCTGATTACTACTATTTGTAATTTAGTTTAGGATAGGGAATTTTTTATTATTTTGGGGGGCTTTTTTATTTTATTAGGGGGCTTAGATTAGGTGTAATTAGATTAAACTTCTTGTAATATTTTTTTATTTTCTGTATTTTAGTGTTTGTTTTTGTAATATAGTTTAGTTTATTTAATTGTATTTTAATTTAATTAATTAATTTATTGATAGTGTAGTGTTAGGTGTATTTGTAACTTAGGTTAGGATTTATTTTACAGGTCATTTTGAAGTTATTTTAGCTAGGTAGCTATTAAATAGTTAATAACTATTTAATAGCTATTGTACCTACTTAAATAAATACAAAGTTGCCTGTAAAATAAAAATAAACCCTAAAATAGCTATAATGTAATTATAAATTATATTGTAGCTAACTTACGGCTAGATTTAGAGTTTGGCAGCCAAAGGGGTGCGTTAGCTACGCGTGCTTTTTTTCTCCCGCACCTTTTAAATACCGCTGGTATTTAGAGTTCACAGAATGGCTGCGTTAGGCTCCAAAAAGGGAGCGTATAGCATATTTACCGCCACTGCAACTCTAAATACCAGCGTTGCTTACGGAAGCGGCCAGCTTCAAAAACGTGCTCGTGCACGATTCCCCCATAGAAAACAATGGGGCCGTTTGAGCTGAAAAAAAACCTAACACCTGCAAAAACGCAGCGTTCAGCTCCTAACGCAGCCCCATTGTTTTCTATGGGGAAACACTTCCTAAGTCTGCACCTAACACCCTAACATGAACCCCGAGTCTAAACACCCCTAACCTTACACTTATTAACCCCTAATCTGCCACCCCCGCTATCGCTGACCCCTGCATATTATTATTAACCCCTAATCTGCCGCTCCGTACACCGCAGCAACCTACGTTATCCCTATGTACCCCTAATCTGCTGTCCCTAACATCGCCGACCCCTATATTATATTTATTAACCCCTAATCTGCCGCCCCCGCTATCGCTGACACCTGCATATTATTATTAACCCCTAATCTGCCGCTCCGTACACCGCCGCCAGCTACATTATACCTATGTACCCCTAATCTGCTGCCCCTAACATCGCCGACCCCTATATTATATTTATTAACCCCTAATCTGCCCCCCACAACATCGCCTCCACCTACCTACAATAATTAACCCCTAATCTGCCGACCGGAGCTCACCGCTATTCTAATAAATTTTTTAACCCCTAAAGCTAAGTCTAACCCTAACACTAACACCCCCCTAAGTTAAATATAATTTTTATCTAACGAAATAAATTAACTCTTATTAAATAAATTAATCCTATTTAAAACTAAATACTTACCTGTAAAATAAACCCTAATATAGCTACAATATAAATAATAACCAGGTACAATAGCTATTAAATAGTTAATAACTATTTAATAGTTACCTAGTTAAAATAATTACAAAATTACCTGTAAAATAAATCCTAACCTAAGTTACAATTAAACCTAACACTACACTATCAATAAATTAATTAAATACAATACCTACAATTATCTACAATTAAACCTAACACTACACTATCAATAAATTAATTAAATACAATACCTACAAATAAATACAATGAAATAAACTAACTAAAGAACAAAAAATAAAAAAGAACTAAGTTACAAAAAATAAAAAAATATTTACAAACATTAGAAAAATATTACAACAATTTTAAACTAATTACACCTACTCTAAGCCCCCTAATAAAATAACAAAGACCCCCAAAATAAAAAAATGCCCTACCCTATTCTAAATTAAAAAAGTTCAAAGCTCTTTTACCTTACCAGCCCTGAAAAGGGCCATTTGCGGGGCATGCCCCAAAGAATTCAGCTCTTTTGCCTGTAAAAAAAAACATACAATACCCCCCCAACATTACAACCCACCACCCATATACCCCTAATCTAACCCAAAACCCCCTTAAATAAACCTAACACTAAGCCCCTGAAGATCTTCCTACCTTATCTTCACCATGCCAGGTTCACCGATCCATCCTCGAAAGTTCCGATCAGCCAATAGAATGCGAGCTCAATCTGATTGGCTGATTGGATCAGTCAATCAGATTGAACTTGAATCTGATTGGCTGATTCCATCAGCCAATCAGAATATTCCTACCTTAATTCCGATTGGCTGATAGAATCCTATCAGCCAATTGGAATTCGAGGGACGCCATCTTGGATGACGTCATTTAAAGGAACCGTCATTCGGCGAGTAGGCGTCGGTTGAAGAGGTTGGATCCGCGTCAGCTGGGAAGAAGATGGCTCCGCTCCGCTCCGGAAGAAAGAAGATTGAAGATGCCGCTTGATAGAAGACTTCATCCCGATGATGGACTTCCGACTTCAGCCCGATGATGGAGTTCTTCAGCCGCCGCTTGGATCAAGACATCGGACCCTCTTCTGGACCGATCGCTGAACCCGGTGAGGTGAATACAAGGTTTGGAGATCTTCAGGGGCTTAGTGTTAGGTTTATTTAAGGGGGGTTTGGGTTAGATTAGGGGTATGTGGGTGGTGGGTTGTAATGTTGGGGGGGGGTATTGTATGTTTTTTTTTTCCAGGCAAAAGAGCTGAATTCTTTGGGGCATGCCCCGCAAAGGGCCCTTTTCAGGGCTGGTAAGGTAAAAGAGCTTTGAACTTTTTAAATTTAGAATAGGGTAGGGCATTTTTTTATTTTGGGGGGCTTTGTTATTTTATTAGGGAGCTTAGAGTAGGTGTAATTAGTTTAAAATTGTTGTAATCTTTTTCTAATGTTTGTAAATATTTTTTTATTTTTTGTAACTTAGTTCTTTTTTATTTTTTGCACTTTAGTTAGTTTATTTCATTGTATTTATTTGTAGGTATTGTATTTAATTAATTTATTGATAGTGTAGTGTTAGGTTTAATTGTAGATAATTGTAGGTATTGTATTTAATTAATTTATTGATAGTGTAGTGTTAGGTTTAATTGTAACTTAGGTTAGGATTTATTTTACAGGTAATTTTGTAATTATTTTAACTAGGTAACTATTAAATAGTTATTAACTATTTAATAGCTATTGTACCTGGTTAATATAATTACAAAGTTGCCTGTAAAATAAATATTAATCCTAAAATAGCTACAATATAATTATAATTTATATTGTAGCTATATTAGGGTTTATTTTACAGGTAAGTATTTAGCTTTAAATAGGAATAATTTATTTAATAATAGTTAATTTATTTCGTTAGATTTAAATTATATTTAAGTTAGGGGTGTTAGGGTTAGAGTTAGACTTTAAGGGTTAATACATTTATTATAGTAGCAGTGTTCTCCGGTCGGCAGATTAGGGGTTAATACTTGAAGTTAGGTGCCGGCGATGTTAGGGAGAACAGATTAGGGGTTAATACTATTTATTATAGGGTTATTGAGGCGGGAGTGAGGCGGATTAGGGGTTAATACATTTATTATAGTAGCGGTGAGCTCCGGTCGGCAGATTAGGGGTTAATTATTGTAGGTAGGTGGAGGCAACGTTGGGGCGGCGGTGTTAGGGGCAGCAGATTAGGGGTACATAGGGATAACGTAGGTGGCCGCGGTGTACGGAGCAGCAGATTAGGGGTTAAAAAATTTTAATATAGTGGCGGAGATGTGGGGGGACCTCGGTTTAGGGGTACATAGGTAGCTTATGGGTGTTAGTGTACTTAAGAGCACAGTAGTTAAGAGCTTTATAAACCGGCGTTAGCCCAGAAAGTACTGACTTTTTTTTGCGGCTGGAGTTTTGTCGTTAGATTTCTAACGCTCACTTCAGCCAAGACTCTAAATACCGGCATTAGAAAGATCCCATTGAAAAGATAGGATACGCAAATGGCGTAGGGGGATCTGCGGTATGGAAAAGTCGCGGCTGCAAAGTGAGCGTTAGACCCTTTCCTGACTGACTCCAAATACCAGAGGGCGGTAAAAACCAGCGTTAGGAGCCTCTAACGCTGGTTTTGACGGCTACCGCCCAACTCTAAATCTAGCCGTATGTGTTTATTTATAGGTAAGTATTTAGTTTTAAATAGGAATCATTTATATAATTATAGGAATATTTATTTAGATTAATTTAAATAATATTTAAGTTAGGGGGGTGTTAGGGTTAGGGTTAGACTTAGTTTTTGGGGTTAATTCATTTAATATATTGGCGGCGGTGTTGGGGGGGTAGATTAGGGGTTAATCAATGTACTGTAGGTGGCGGCGGTGTAGGGGGGGCAGGATAGGGATTAATAAATGTAATGTAGGTGGCTGCCGGGTCTGGGAGCGGCGGTTTAGGGGTTAATATATTTATTTAGTTGCGGTGGGGCCCAGGAGCGGCGGTTTAGGGGTTAATAATAAGTATAAAGTAGGTGGCGGCAGTGTAGGGGGGGCAGATTAGGGGTGTTTAGACTCGGGGTACATGTTAGGGTGTTAGGTGCAGACGTTCCCATAGAAATCAATGGGATATCGGGCAGCAGCGAACATGAGCTCTAGCTGCTGTCAGACTCCCATTGATTCCTATGGCATCGGATTGAAAACCAGGTACGCTGGCCCGGAATAGTGGCGAGCGTACCTGGTAGGTATTTGATAACTACCAAAAGTAGTCAGATTGTGCCGAACTTGCGTTCGGAACATCTGTAGTGACGTAACCATCGATCTGTGTCGGACTGAGTCTGGCGGATCATATGTTACGTCACTAAATTCTACTTTTGCCGGGCTGTAGGGCTTGATAACTATGGTGAATCAGCCTCGCCACAAATACGCTGCGGAATTCCGGCGTATTTGCGATTGACGGCTTGATAACTAGAGGAAAAGGTATGGAGTGAGCGCTAAAACAAGCTTAATAGGCCAATAGGATGAAGAAGTGCACTAAAATGGTTCAAATGGGCTAGAACGATATAATGCTGATCTCAATAAAATGGACAATTTAATATGCATATAAACAAAAATAGGTAGTAGACGTGGATAAAGTTAAAATACTTAACATTAGCATGGATCCATGTAATGACTAAAACAGGTGTACAACAACGGTAAAAACAGTAATAAAAACAGTGATAAACAGACAGATAAGAAGTCAGTGAGATCCTCTGCGAATTAGGTCAGAGGTCTCTTTCTATGTGTAGATGTAATTGCGAATAGACACAGTAGAAACAATAATAATGGTGTCTGAGTGATAAAATGCAATAAGTGAAAAAATGCAATAATGGTTGGTGAAAATTCAATTACAATTGGTAAAAAAACAAAAAAAAAATAATCCCAAATATGATTCAAAGTTCAAAGTACAAGTGAGAAAATAAACAGTGACCAAGGGTGATCCAAATCAGATAAATCAACAATCCATAAAAACCATATGTTGAAAAAATTAGTGGTGTAAAGTGTCAGTCCAAAAATCCATATATAAAAAGTGATCCAGAAACAAAACAGAAATGGTGATCCAAAAATTGCAGATAATAGTTCAAAAGTAGAATCCAAGGTAATATAAAAATAAAAGTCTATGTAGAAAAACCTTCCATATCAAAATGTGTTGTGGAGAAATGACACGTGAAAAACAAAACGTTGGTACAATAAATACACAAAAATTGATAATAAACAAACGATCCAAACCTGTGAAAAGACAGAAACAAAAAATAGTGCAATAAAGTTTGTTACGCTTTAGAAGGTATGAAAATAAGCTCACCAGTATGTCTGTGTCAACGCGTTTCGGCCTATCTTAAGGCCTTTCTCAAGACTATACTGATGTGTAACTACTGGGAGCTTATATGGGGTGCCAAGTGATGCTATTGGTGGTAGGTTTTGGCGCCAAAAATGGATGTGACACCTCTTCCTGTTTAGCCTATTGGATTCTGGGACATAATAGAACTCTTTTTCTTTTTGTTTAAATCATATTATTATTATAACATTACTACTTATATTCGATTACCACATTATGTTTCAAAAGTTACCTATAATTTATTCATTTCTACAGTTGATTTCAATCCAAATTGTATTGAAAAAAACGTTAGTGAATACCATTACTTCCGGTTTCGTGTATCACTTCCGGTTTCGGTAAAAATCACTTCTGGTATGTCACTTCCGGTTTCGTTCGGGTCACTTCCGGTTTTGGCGATTTTACTCCCCACTTCCGGTTTTAGATTGTTTAGTGATACTATGATGAATCCCATGTCACTTTGTAATAAAATAGTTTTGGGCATATCTTCAATAATAATGTTATTATATAGGAATAGATTATCAATTGTTAAAAGCCTGAAATTGTCCATTAGAAACAATGTTGGACTAATCACATACAATGTATCAAATGGAATATTAAAAGAATATATAATTTAAACATATATACATGTGTATATATATATATATATATAAAAAGATGACGTGTATAAATAAGTAGACAAATAAATAAATAAGATCAATATAGTTAAATACATTTGAATAGTCTCCTAAAATCGTTATGAAAATCAATAATGTGTGAGTCCAAATTCTAAAGACCCATATATTGGCTCAAAAGGTGAATGGGACCTATATATATATGTCTGTAGGTTCATATATATTTGTGAAAGTATTGATGTCAGTTAGGGAGAAACCAATCATATGGGAAAAGGGAGAAACCATGCATGTGTCAGAGCAACAAAAAGCGAAAATTATCGTCCTGTGGTACAATTGGGACAACAGAAACTGGTTAAAAGAGTACTAAATAGTACAACCTCAGAGAGTTATATGAAATAGTCTATATTCGTAAAGACTTCCTACAGATTTTTCTTGGAGGGGAATGGGGATATGTCACTGCTGGGGCGAGAATCTTGATCATTTGGTTCTCAAAATATTTATATGGTCCAACAGTGAGCATTGGAGATGTTAAAATTGTATGTCTATATATGAAGAGAATGATCTGTAAGTCCGATGGTAAAACAAACTGTGTTAATCTTAAGGGCTATACATTTGCCTATAATCATCAGTCCCTATTTGGATATGTAAAAAAGTTATGGGTATGTGTAGACCAACCTATTTCGTCAGATCTATAATTTAAAGTGAAAGCTAGTGTGATGACACATGCGGTCATAATAAAGATAGACTTTGAATAATAAGGTTAGGTCTATCTAATCTTTTCTAAGGGACAGTAGATGGGATAAGTCTTCTTTATGATTCAACCCTTTAGGGAACAGACAATCCAAAGTGAAAATCCATTTGGACTCATGATATAATAATTTTCTCTCATGGTTGCCTCCCCTCCAGTTGTTTTTGATCTTCTCAATTCCAAAATATTTAAGATCTTTTATATTACCTCCATGTTTAGTTGCAAAGTGTTTGTATAATGGAGTCTCTGTATTATTCTTTTCTATGCATAAAATATGCTCCCTGATTCTGTCTCTGAGGGCTCTTGTTGTTTGTCCAACATATTGTAAGCCACAGGTGCAAGATATGATATATATTATTCCCTTGTCAGTACACCTTATGAGGTCCCGAATTTTGTGTTGCTCTCCCTTATGTTGAGATGTAAATTGGTTTGTTTTTAAACCGTTTTTGCAGGCCTTGCAACTAGGGCAAGGGAAAAATCCTTTGATCTTATTTCCTTTATAATCAGTTACGTTTGATGTCTTGTTTCTTGGAATGCTTGGAGCTAGTAGGGTTTTTAGATTGTTAGCCCTCCTATAGATGAATCGCGGATGGGTTGTTAATTTATCACCGATTACATCGTCCTCCTTTAGTATTGTCCAGTGTTTTTTCATGATTTTTTCAATGATACGTTTGTTCGCACAATACTCTGTGATCATGGGTACATCTATAATATTCGTATCTTCACTTTGTACACATTTCGGTTTATATTTGATCAGTTCCTTTCTGTCAATTTTCCGAACTTGGTCAATTTTCTCTTCTAGGGTTTCCTTTGTGTACCCCCTATCCAGAAATCTTTGCTTCAGTATGCATGCTTGTTCTTCCCATTTTAGGGGGTTAGAGCAGTTTTTTCTCACTCTTAGCATTTGGCCCTTTGGTATGTTTGCCTTCCAAGTTGGGTGATGGCAGCTTAGGCTGTGCACATAATTGTTGCAATCGACCTCTTTAAAGAATGTCGATGTTTCAATTTTGCCGTTGTTGATTTCAATGGTCAAATCGAGAAAATTGATCCTAGTGGAGCTGTGTTCATACGTGAATTTTAGGTTCATTTCGTTTTTGTTCATTACATCAAATGTATACTTTAGATCTTCCAGTGAACCTCCCCAGATTATTAATATGTTGTCAATATATCTGGAGTAGAGGACCAGGTCCGCGCCGGCTGGGCATGAGTCCCAGAAAATCTGTTCCCATTTACCCATGTACAGATTAGCGTAGCTTGGCGCGAACCTGGTCCCCATTGCTGTTCCACATAGCTGTTTATAAAATTTGTTGTCATGACAGAAGTAGTTGTGATTCAGGATGAAACTGATGCCTTCTAATATGAATATGCGTTGTTCCTCTGGTAGTTCTTGATCTTTGATGAGGAATGAATTAACCGCTTCTATCCCACCTTCGTGCGGGATGCTCGTATAGAGCGAGGTGACATCCCATGTTGCCATGATGTATTTCGGATCCCAAACGATATTTTCTAAAGTTGCTAAGACTTGGGTAGAGTCCCTCAAGTATGATGGAAGTCTTGTCACGTACTTCTGTAGATTCCTGTCCACATACTCAGAAAGGTTACAGGATAAAGACCCTATTCCTGATATGATTGGCCTTCCTGGTGGATTGTTGATGGACTTGTGAATCTTTGGTAGTTGGTAAAATACCGGGGTTATTGGATGTGTGACTCTGATGTAGTTAAACTCCTTATTGTTCAGTATTCCTTGTGTCTTTGCTTTCATTAGTAGGTCTTCTAGTTCTTCATTATACCTTATTGTTGGGTTGTTGCGGAGTCTTTGGTAAGTTTTCGCATCACTTAGAATCCTTCTACATTCTCCTTCATATTTTTCTCGGTCCATTACGACTATCCCGCCACCTTTATCTGCTGGTTTGATAGTCAATTCATGATTTCTTTCCAGTTTTTTTATGGTTTCTATTTGTGACCTTGATAGATTTTGTTTGATTTGGTTTGTTTTCTTTAAACTCAAATCTCTAATGTCTCTGCATACATTAGATTCGAATGTCTCAATAGCACATCCTTTGCTGTTCACCGGATAGAATGTTGACCTAGGTTTTAGATCAGTATGTACGTATTTTTCTTCCACATTGTGTTTCTGTTGTGTTGTGAACATCTCATTTGGTGACTTCATAAAGAATCTCTTCAGCGTCAGTTTCCTGACGAATTCCTTTACATTTATGAATGTTTGGAATTTATTCATCCCTTTTGCCGGAGCAAAACTTAAGCCATAACTTAGAATGGACTCCTCTTTCTCTGACAACGATATGGAACTCAGATTATATATCCCTTTTATCTTTGTCTGTTTTTCTGACCTGTTGTTCTCTTTTAATTCTTGGATTTTGCTCCCTTGTTTATCAGCTTTCCTCTTTAATTTTAGACCCCCTCTTTTTCCTCTGTTTGCTTTCTTTTTATCATAAGACCTTCTGGTTCCTCCAGGTCTTTGTTTTTCCTCTTTAGGGCGAGTCTTTCTTTCTCCCTCTCTTTCGGGGGTTGGGGACTCTCCCCTAAAAAAACTTGATTGGAGGTGGAGGCGAAATCTGGAATAATAGTACGTCCAGGGTTCTTCTCATTCTTCTGATTTTGGGGTGTTTGATTATATTTATAGTAGTCAGGATCTTGGTTCCATTGTGAGATATCCCCTCTGTGTCTATCATGGTGTCGTGGGGGTTGTTCCCTCCTACTATGTTTTTGATATGTTTCTCTATGGTCATTGTATGTCTTCAAGTCATAAGTGTTATCTAAATTGTCATAGTGGTGGTTCCTCCCCTCGTGATTGTATGTATTATATCTGTTATCTGAAAAGGATATTCTCCTTCCATGGGTATTTCTCATTGGGGATTCTCTCATATTTCTATGCTCATATTGATTACTATACTCATTTCTCTGATATGATCTATTGTGATGATAGTGTGATCTGTTGTTGTAATGAGATCTGGGTAGATGGTTGAAAAAATGGTTATGTTTTCTATTTTCAGTGTTTTGTCTGTACCCATATTCTCTCCTATCATTGCCCCTGTAATTTCGTAGGCCTCCCTCATAGAAATTATCTTCCTGTCTATAATAGTGAGAATTGTTGTTAAAATTATTGTAATAACCTTTGTCTCGTGGTAACTAGAGGCCCATGACTGCTATTCCGCCTTCAAATTAATGTAAAACATCTCTCCTAACTTCTCATAAATCTAATGAAGTTTGTATTGATCAACAGCATACTGAAGTATTTCTGCTGATGAGGTTTTCTCTGGATCCTACTTCAGAGACTAATATTGATAAATCAACCTTTCTATTGAATATATTCATTCTTTATTAAGGAAGTATTGTTTACTTTGGGTATTGAGGAATCTAGTCCTCTTGATAACAAGAATAGCAAATGTTTGAATTCTGTTTTTTAAAGCTTCTGAGGTTACTCTTGAAGTTTTTCTTATTCCAGATGCTATCTATCATATGTTTTGTAAGAAATCTAAACTTACGGCTAGATTTGGAGTTTTGTCGGTAACGACCCGAAAAACTAACGCCGGCTTTTTTCTGGCCGCACCATAAAAATAACTCTGGTATTGAGAGTCCATATAATGTCAGCGTTAGGCTCCAAAAAAGGAGCGTAGAGCATTTTTAACGCAGCTTCAACTCTCGATACCAGAGTTGCTTACGCAAGCGGCCAGCCTCAAAAACGTGCTTATGCACGATTCCCCCATAGGAAACAATGGGGCTGTTTGAGCTGAAAAAAACCTAACACCTGCAAAAAAGCCGCGTTCAGCTCCTAACGCAGCCCCATTGTTTGCTATGGGGAAACACTTCTACGTCTGCACCTAACACCCTAACATGTAACCCGAGTCTAAACACCCCTAGCATTACACTTATTAACCCCTATTCTGCCGCCCCCGCTATCGCTGACACCTGCATATTATTTTTAACCCCTAATCTGCCGCTCCGTAAATCGCCGCTACTTACATTATCCCTATGTACCCCTAATCTGCTGCCCTAACATCGCCGACCCCTATATTATATTTATTAACCCCTAATCTGCCCACCACAACGTCGCCTCCACCTGCCTACACTTATTAACCCCTTATCTACCGACCGGACCTGAGCGCTACTATAATAAAGTTATTAACCCCTAATCCGCCTCACTAACCCTATCATAAATAGTATTAACCGCTAATCTGCCCTCCCTAACATCGCCGACACCTAACTTCAATTATTAACCCCTAATCTGCCGACCAGAGCTCACCGCTATTCTAATAAATGGATTAACCCCTAAAGCTAAGTCTAACCCTAACACTAACACCCCCCTAAGTTAAATATAATTTAAATCTAACGAAATTAATTATCTCTTATTAAATAAATTATTCCTATTTAAAGCTAAATACTTCCGATCAGCCAATAGAATGCGAGCTCAATCTGATTGGCTGATTGGATCAGCCAATCGGATTGAACTTGAATCTGATTGGCTGATTCCATCAGCCAATCAGAATATTCCTACTTTAATTCCGATTGGCTGATAGAATCCTATCAGCCAATCGGAATTCGAGGGACGCCATCTTGGATGACGTCCCTTAAAGGAACCGTCATTCGTCTTTAGTCCGTCGGCCCAGCAGGATGTTCCGCGTCGGAGGTCTGCAAGATGGATCCGGAAGAAAGAAGATTGAAGATGCCGTTGATAGAAGACTTCATCCGGATCATGGACCTCTTCAGCTCCGGATTGGATGAAGACTTCAGCCGGATCATGGACCTCTTCAGCCCCCCGCTTGGGCTTGGATCAGGACATCGGAGGAGCTCTTCAGGACGGATCGGTGAACCTGGTATGGTGAAGATAAGGTAGGAAGATCTTCAGGGGCTTAGTGTTAGGTTTATTTAAGGGGGGTTTGGGTTAGATTAGGGGTATGTGGGTGGTGGGTTGTAATGTTGGGGGGCTTGGGTATTGTATTTTTTCTTTTACAGGCAAAAGAGCTGAACTTCTTGGGGCATGCCCCGCAAAGGGCCCTGTTCAGGGCTGGTAATGTAAAAGAGCTTTGAACTTTAGTTATTTAGAATAGGGTAGGGCATTTTTTTATTTTGGGGGGCTTTGTTATTTTATTAGGGGGCTTAGAGTAGGTGTAATTAGTTTAAAATTGTTGTAATATTTTTCTTATGTTTGTAAATATTTTTTTATTTTTTGTAACTTAGTTCTTTTTTATTTTTTGTACTTTAGCAAGTTTATTTAATTGTATTTATTTGTAGCAATTGTATTTAATTAATTTATTGATAGTGTAGTGTTAGGTTAATTGTAGGTAATTGTAGGTAGTTTATTTAATTAATTTATTGATAGTATAGTGTTAGGTTTAATTGTAACTTAGGTTAGGATTTCTTTTACAGGTAAATTTGTAATTATTTTAACTATTTTAGCTATTAAATAGTTCTTAACTATGTAATAGCTATTGTACCTGGTTAAAATAAATACAAAGTTACCTGTAAAATAAATATTAATCCTAAAATAGCTATAATATAATTATAATTTATATTGTAGCTATATTAGGATTTATTTTACAGGTAAGTATTTAGCTTTAAATAGGAATAATTTATTTAATAAGAGATAATTAATTTCGTTAGATTTAAATTATATTTAACTTAGGGGGGTGTTAGTGTTAGGGTTAGACTTAGCTTTAGGGGTTAATCCATTTATTAGAATAGCGGTGAGCTCCGGTCGGCAGATTAGGGGTTAATAATTGAAGTTAGGTGTCGGCGATGTTAGGGAGGGCAGATTAGGGGTTAATACTATTTATTATAGGGTTAGTGAGGCGGATTAGGGGTTAATAACTTTATTATAGTAGCGCTCAGGTCCGCTCGGCAGATTAGGGGTTAATAAGTGTAGGCAGGTGGAGGCGACGTTGAGGGGGGCAGATTAGGGGTTAATAAATATAATATAGGGGTCGGCGGTGTTAGGGGCAGCAGATTAGGGGTACATAAGGATAACGTAGGTGGCGGCGCTTTGCGGTCGGCAGATTAGGGGTTAATAAGTGTAGGTAGGTGGAGGCGACGTTGTGGGGGGCAGGTTAGGGGTTAATAAATATAATACAGGGGTCGGCGGTGTTAGGGGCAGCAGATTAGGGGTACATAAGGATAACGTAGGTGGCGGTCGGCAGATTAGGGGTTAAAAAAATTATTCGAGTGTCGGCGATGTGGGGGGGGCTCGGTTTAGGGGTACATAGGTAGTTTATGGGTGTTAGTGTACTTTAGAGTACAGTAGTTAAGAGCTTTATAAACCGGCGTTAGCCCAGAAAGCTCTTAACTACTGACTTTTTTCCTGCGGCTGGAGTTTTGTCGTTAGATGTCTAACGCTCACTTCAGAAACGACTCTAAATACCGGAGTTAGAAAGATCCCATTGAAAAGATAGGATACGCAATTGACATAAGGGGATCTGCGGTATGGAAAAGTCGCGGCTGAAAAGTGAGCGTTAGACCCTATTTTGAGTGACTCCAAATACCGGCGGTAGCCTAAAACCAGCGTTAGGAGCCTCTAACGCTGGTTTTCACGGCTACCGCCAAACTCCAAATCTAGGCCTTAGTGTTTCTTTTTACCTTTCTTCTAGGTTTAAAAAGCTATATGCTTTACCTATGGCTAATTTAGAGTTTTGGGGTAAAAGTCCCTAAGGTGGGGCTATTTCTACTCTTGCTGAACAAACTTATATCCTATGGAACATATTTCATCTTTTAATGATCCTTTTAGCTAGGAAGTTTCACCTAGATTACGAGTTTTGCGCTAACAGAGGTGCGGTGCTAATGAGCAGTTTTCCCTCACCGCTCACTTGCAGACAACGCTGGTATTACGGGTTTTTACAAACCCGGCATTAACCGCAAAAAAGTGAGCGAAGAGCAAAATTTAGCTCCACATCTCACCTCAATACCAGCGCTGATTACGGTAGCGGTGAGCTGGTAAAACGTGCTCGCGCACGACTTCCCCATAGGAATCAATGGGGGAGAGCAGGCTGAAAAAAACCTAACACCTGCAAAAAAGCAGCGTAAAGCTCCTAACGCAGCCCCATTGATTCCTATGGGGAAATACTTTTTATGTCTACACCTAACACCCTAACATGAACCCCGAGTCTAAACACCTCTAATATTACACTTATTAACCCCTAATCTGCCACCCCCGACATCGCCGACACCTGCATTATATTATTAACCCCTAATCTGCCGCTCCGGACACCGCCGCCACTTACATTATACTTATGAACCCCTAATCTGATGCCCCCAACATCGCCGAACCCTACATTATATTTATTAACCCTTAATATGCCGCCCTCAATGTCGCCGCAACCTAGCTACATTTATTAACCCCTAATCTGCTGCCCACAACTTCGCTGCCACTATATTAAATGTATTAACCCCTAAACCTAAGTCTAACCCTAGACCTAACCCCCCTAACTGAAATATAATTTTAATAAATCTAAATAAAATTACTATCATTAACTAAATTATTCCTATTTAAAACTAAATACTTACCTGTAAAATAAACCCTAAGATAGCTACAATATAACTTAATAGTTACATTGTATCTATCTTAGGGTTTATTTTTATTTTACAGTCAATCAGTCAATAGAATGCCAGCTCAATCCTATTGGCTGATTGGATCAGCCAATAGGATTGAACTTCAATCCTATTTTCTGATTGCATCAGCCAATAGGATTTTTTCTACCTTAATTCCGATTGGCTGATAGAATTCTATCAGCCAATCGGAATTGTGGGTGGTGGGTTTTAATGTTGGGGGGGTTGTAATTTTTTTTTACAGGTAAAAGTGCTGATTACTTTGGGGCAATGCCCCGCAAAAGGCCCTTTAAGGGCTATTGGTAATTTAGTGTAGGGTAGGGCTTTTTTTATTTTGGTGGGCTTTTTTCTTTTGTTAGGGGGATTAGAGTAGGTGTAATTAGTTTAAAAATCTTGGAATTATTTTATTATTTTCTGTAATTTAGTGGGGTTTTTTTTCCGTACTTTAGATAATTTATTTAAATTGTAATTAATTGTATTTATTTTAGGTAATTCATTTAATTATAGTGTAGTGTTAGGTGTAATTGTAACATAGGTTAGGTTTTATTTTACAGGTAAATTTGTCTTTATTTTAACTAGGTAGTTATTAAATAGTTAATAACTATTTAATAACTATTGTACCAAGTTAAAATAAATACAAACTTGCCTGTAAATTAAAAATAAACCCTAAGATAGATACAATCTAACTATTAGTTATATTGTAGCTATCTTAGGGTTTATTATATAGGTAAGTATTTAGTTTTAAATAGGAATAATTTAGTTAAAGGGACAGTCTAGGCCAAAATAAACTTTCATGATTCAGATAGAGCATGTAATTTTAAACAATTTTCCAATTTACTATTATCACCAATTTTGCTTGGGATTCTTAGTTGAAAGCTTAACCTAGGAGGTTCATATGCTAATTTCTTAGACCTTGAAGGCCACCTCTTTTCAGAATGCATTTTAACAGTTTTTCATCACTAGAGGGTGTTAGTTCAAGTATTTCATATAGATAACACTGTGCTTGTGAACGTGAAGTTATCTGGGAGCAGGCAGTGATTGGCTAAACTGCAAGTCTGTCAAAAGAACTGAAATAAAGGGGCAGTTTGCAGAGGCTTAGATACAAGATAATCACAGTGGTTAAAGTATATTATTATAACTGTGTTGGTTATGCAAAACTGGGGAATGGGTAATAAATGGATTATCTATCTTTTAAAACAATACAAATTCTGGTGTAGACTGTCCCTTTAATGATAGTAATTTTATTTAGATTTGTTAAAATTATATTTCAGTTAGGGGGGGTTAGGTTTAGGGTTACACTTAGGTTTAGGGGTTAATAAATTTAATATAGTGGCGGCGACGTTGGGGGCGACAGATTAGGGGTTAATAAATGTAGGTAGGTGTCTGCGATGTTAGGGCAGGCAGATTATGGGTTAATAATATTTAACTAGTGTTTGCGATGCGGGAGTGCGACGGTTTAGGGGGTTAATATGTTTATTCTAGTGGCGGTGATGTCCGGTTCGGCAGATTAGGGGTTAAAATATTTATTATAGTGTTTGCGATGTGGGGGGGCCTCGGTTTAGGGGTTAATAGGTAGTTTATGGGTGTTAGTGTACTTTTTAGCACTTCAGTTAAGATTTTTATGCTACGGCGTTGTAGTGTAAAACTCTTAACTACTGACTTTTAAATGCGGTATCAGTCTTGACAGGAGAGGGTCTACCGCTCACTTTTGGTCAGACTCGTAATACGGCGCTATGCAAGTCCCATTGAAAATATAGGATACGCAATTTACGTAAGTGGATTTGCGGTATTTCCGAGTCTGGACAAAAAAGTGAGCGGTGAGCCTGTCATTTCAAGACTCGTAATACCAGCGGGCTTTTTAACCCTAACGCACAACTCGTAATCTAGCCGTTTGTTTCCTATCTTAGAGAAGCATATTTACATATTGGCTATATTTTTAAACCTGACATTTCTATGACTGATGTTGCTATTGTTTCAACTTTTTGGTTGGGCAGTTTAGTTATCAGACCTTGAATTCTCTAAGCATTGTTGTTTTACTTCAACATGCTAATCATTTCATTTGTGATGCTATTTTTTATGTCATTTTAATTGATATTAAATCTTTGATTTTAGCCATTTTTTCTAGAAAAGTTTTATGGCTTTAATCTCTGATATGGTGTCTAAATTTAGATTACTATTTTATTATCTTAGGATAGTAATTTTTTAGGTTTTCTATTGAATTGTATTATCTCCTCTATTACTGGGGCAAAGGGAGATTTTCTGCCCCAAGATAAGAGATCTAAGGGTAATTTTTAAACTCCAAATTGTTTATTCATTCTCCTAAGGCCTCTGGCTCTAATTTGAGATTTACTCCATATTTGAATAAATCCAAGCCTTATAAATATAACTAATTTCAGCCCCTAAGACTGCATAAAGGTGCAACCCTTAAACCAGTTCAACTGGTGGGGGGCAGATTGAATTTATTTCAGCACATTTGGACAGTTTCTGTTCAAAATCAGTGGATTCAGAATATTGTTTTCTCAGGGGTATCAAATAGGTTTCAGAATAAAACCTCCCATGGGAAGATTCTTTCCTATGTTACAACAAACCCTGTGAAAGCTCAGGTGTTTCAGAAATGTGTTTCAGATCTAGAGTTTTCAGGGGTGATGGTTTCAGTTCCTCTGCAGTAACAGAGTTAGGGTTTCTATTCAAATCTATTCATTGTCCCAAAGAAAGAAGATTCGTTCAGACCAATTCTGGATCTAAAATGTTTAAATCATTTTGTAAGAGTCCCAACTTTCAAGATGGTGACTATAGGGACTATTCTGCCTTTTTATTCAGCAATGTCACTTCATGTCCACTATAGACTTACAGGACGCTTATTTTCACATTCCAGTTCATTCAGACCACTAATGTTTTCTGAGAATCTCTTTCCTAGATAAGCATTTTTACCAATTTGTCGCTCGTCCTTTTGGGCTAGTGACAGCTCAGAGATTCTTTTCAAAGATTCTTGGTGCCATTCTATCTGAAATCAGAGAGCAAGGTGTTTCCTTATTTGGATGATATCTTGGTACTAGCTCTAATCTTTTCATTTAGCAGAATCTCACTTGAAACAACTAGTGTTGTTTCTTCAAGATATGGTTGGAGGATCAATTTACAATAGAGTTTCTTGATTCCTTAGACAAGGGTCACCTTTTTAGGTTTCCAGATAAGATTTAGTGTCTGTTTCTTTCTCTGAC
This sequence comes from Bombina bombina, assembly GCF_027579735.1. NCBI lineage: Eukaryota > Metazoa > Chordata > Amphibia > Anura > Bombinatoridae > Bombina > Bombina bombina. Next base: position 345,133,582 of record NC_069501.1, on the reverse strand, counting down.
AGACTAGAGAGGAATGAAGTAAATTTTAGTTTGTCTAAACCTTCAGTCTCTATTATTTCCTTCAGTGGTTATGTGCATGGAAGTTTTAGGTCTCATGACTACAGCATCAGGTGTGATCCTCTTTGCTCGTTTTTATTTGAGGCTTCTATAGCTTTACATGTTGCACCAGAGGTGCAGGGATTATTTTCAGATATCACAACTGATATACTTAAATCCCAACACTCTTTTCTCTCTGGTTTGGTGGTTGGCCTATCACCTTATTGTTCAGGGGCCTCATTTGTTCATCCTACCTGGACTGTATTCTCAATAGATGCAAGTTTTTCAAGTGGGGGAGCTGTCTGAGAGTCTCTGACAACACTAGGGGTTTGGAAACCTCAGGAGGCGAGGTTACCAATCTGTATTTTAGAACTCCATACTATTTTCAGGGCTCTTCAGGCATGGCCTCTATTGAAGAGAGAACTTTTACATTTGTTTTCAAACAGACAATATCACAACAGTGGCATATGTCAATCACCAAGGAGGGACTCACAGTCCTTCAGAGCTGCTATATAGCTCCTCCCCTAACTCTTCCCCCCAGTCATTCTCTTTGCCTATGCATAGCAATAGGAAGGGTAAAGTTTATGTGGTGATAAAAAGATAGTTTAGTTTTTCTTCAATCAAGAAATTTTTATTTTAAATGGTACCGGTGTGTACTGTTTTTACTCTTGCATGATATGGAAGAAGAATCATGCCTTGAGTCTGATGATCTTAGCAGTAGTAACTAAGATCGATGTTCGCTCCCACAAGTGTTGCTGAGGAAGTACAGGAGAAGTCTTCAGTATGGGGGAACGATTTATTGCTGCAAGCAATTTCAAGGTATGTGCAGTCATTTACATTCTGAGGAGACATGATATATCAGAACTTGGCTGACATATTCCCCATGCGGGGCAAGGGTAAGCAGTATTCCTTATTACAGGGTGGTACTGTGGTAACCTGTGTATTATTATCCCATTCTAAATAACATGGGATACTTATGGGCTATGTGGTTAGACACTGGGGCAGCCTAGGAAACCTATGGTAGACGATTATGGGGTTTATTGAGGCTGTGTTTAATATTTTATGTGGGGTTCACATGGCATTTTTATTGCAAAATGAAGCAGTGTGTACATATGTTATTTGAAAAACGCTTCCCATGCGGTTTTCTCTAGTTTTGGCTCATCAGACATGATGGACGGGGCCTAATTTCACGCTTCAGTGCGCAGTTAGTTTTCTGGAGAGGTAGCAGCCATTAGCTCCGGTTGGAACCAGACTGTGAGGCTGTACTTTGGAGTGGGACCGGATCGTTTTGACAGGTCTTGGGGGCAGGTAGGCACCACAGCGGAGCTGTGGCGAGGTGCAGAAGTCATTAAGTAAAAAATTGTCTGCAGATCGTTTTTTTCCTGCCTAATTTTCTGAAATTAAAATTTAACTCTCCTTTTGCTTGTGGTGCAACATCCGATGGCACATTAGGCTCTAAAAACAACAAAATTGTTCTTTTTGATTATCGTTTTAACGACTTTGCAAAAACAGTGTACACTTTTTTTTTGAATCAAAGATTTTTTATTGAGGCAACACAAGAGAAAGAAAAAACATGAACACAATGCACATTTTGCATTACTTTGGTAATTTTTACATACAAAACATTATTTATCCTAAAGAGATCTTAATTCAAGTATTATATATGTATCTCACCAATCAAATATAAAAAAATATAAAAAAACATTGTATGCATATAAGAAATCAAATACATGAGATCAAGCATTACCTCTTTTTTCCTTTTGTTTCCTATGTAGATACATAATGAAATGATAGAATTTAAACATCCCGAGAAAATTATACTTCCTATAGAGTGATATATTAATTATAAAATAGGTGTATTTATTATTTGGAGCATGACAAATTAAAGGGAATCATAACAAGTTGCTCTTATTAGATACATGTGAACGGGGGTAAAGTACCTCATTTTCTTGTTAGATATAAGACTAAGAGCAACTTATGACAAGACAATAACTGAGCGGATTAATACCGCTGAAGGATTCACCTAGGTAGGTGAATATTTACAATACTATGGGCGGGGGGCGGAGCCATACGTTATATTGGGTGAGCCCCTCTCTTAGGGAAGTGTCAACTATAGACGATGTGGGAAAAAGGAGAAGGGGTATGACCCGCAGGCAACCAGTACCGGCGGGAAAGGAAGGAGAGGGGCCCAATATAATGATATATTAAATTATACTATATACATAATACCAAGCTGTCTTAACTGAGAGGCTTCAACATAGATCAGTTTAAAATACTACACTTTGTTTTACACTACCCTCCTGTGCTATTAATTTAAGTTAGAAAGCTTGACTCAATGAAATCAGTGGACACTAGGGTTCTAATGAACATAAAAATGACAAGCTGTATATGGTTAAACTCCAGGATACAATTTTTATGTTAAATAGGGAAATGCTAATAGAGAGCCGCTGTATAGGATCCTAAAGTAACTCAGTTAGCATTATAACCTTTTGGGTCATAAATATGTGATAAGCTGCAAAGAATCTAACCATTATAAGTACAATAACACTGCAGCCAGAACATCTAGTGCTTGTTGGAAAGGGGAGTCACATATTAGGAAATATAAATGCCTACCAAGCAACTGGGTGTGTACATACTATGACAGAGCAAACCCTAATTACTAATCTGGTTCATTTAACAACTCTTAATAGATAATAGTATATAGAACAATATAAATACACATGTACAATCTTCATATAACAGAATTGTTACTTATAACTAAGACCATTACCAGAAGAAGGTTACTGGATAACATAGGAAGTGCAGCTTCTATTAATAAGAGGTTTAGACTTAACAATTGCCCTGTGACCATATGGGACAGTTTATGCATATATATAAGAGTTTGAATATATAGAAAATAAACTAAAGCAGGGCGAGATTAAATCTATGGGTTATAACTCTCATAATAAGTATACTGAAGAATTCTACAACTGGAAGTATGGCATAGCATATTTGCTAGTATAAGAGCAGTGTGTAGAAGTACTCACAGCATTAATGCAAACTCTTATAGTGTAATAAAATCATCTATACCCTGCTAGATTACTATGTGGGTACAGTGATATGAGCATATAGTATAGAAGCATTATTGAGGCAGGCAAAGTATTCCTGTCATAACCATAAGTAATATATCAAACTATTATAAGAGTCAACTAGTGCAAACAATAAACAACGGGATAACATAATATAGCATTGCACTGGTCTAGAATCTAAAATTGCACAACAATGGCAAAGAACTGTTAGTCCCTAAACAAGTGCTGCAGTGATACAATGAACTTTCATAAACACGGGGAGAAAAGAAAAAAAAAAAGAAAGAGAATATCCAGTCTAATCAAACCATGGAAATGGGGCTCAAGGATCATCCGTTGCTTCTCAGCCCACTCCTAAGGTGACAAACTGACTCACATGTAGTGAGTATCGGGACTGCAGAAAAAGCTGGAGCAGTTGGTTTATGTCCCTCAGCTTGGCAGATAGGGTCAGTCCATTGCGATTGCCACAGGACATGGAATTGCTCAGCGGGATCTGATCTAGTCGTGTTGCGATGTTAGGCATAGATGCTCCTTCATGACAGCCGGAAGACTCTGTATGATCCAGAGACAAAGGCAAGCAACATACCTCCCTGATCATAGGGCATGGTTTAGAGTCAGGTGCCTGTCGCAACTCCGCATTCAGTGGGGTACATTCCTGCTTCGCAGCGGTGTGCACTATAGTGGCAAAGTGATCTATGAAGAGCGGGTCATAGTGGCCTAACGGAGCGATTCCCAAGTCTACACCGTCGGTGCTTAGTAGAGAAGGTTGGGAAGGCTTCACGAATGGGAACTCCAGAGCTGATTCTGTCTGCGTGTCTCCAGGCTCTTTGTTAGGCTGCGTGGTGCTGGTTGTTCCCCTCATTACCAACTGTAGTGTGGCTGATAGGTCCTGAAAAGAGCTAGCCATCTGCCAGTCCATGTCCAGCAGCAAGGCATATAGGAGCTCATGATCCTCCTCCATAATGCAAAGAGTCCCAGGATCCTTCTAGCAGGAAATATAGACGAGAGTCGGGAGCCGGGAGGGTGGGCCCAGGCAACTTACTGCCAGTGGCGTGGTATTTTCCTCCAGGAGAAACCGTTAAGCTTCAAGGTAGATACATAGATTGACTCAGGCAGGATATCCTTCCGTTAAGAATTAGTTAGTAGCCGACCTCATGTGAAATTAGTTTGCACTGTTGCTGAAAATAAGTATTTCTTTTAGTTTAGGCCTAGGAGCTCTAGAGATGTACGTCTAGCTTCCCCGGCTGTTGGCTCCGCTCCCCCCCAGTGTACACTTTTTATTCTTAAAAGCGCAGTAACTGTTTTTGTGCTGAATTGTTTTTCACATATAATAAAGATTGGGAAAGACTTGTGCTGTTATTTCTAGTCTGTACAACATGTCTGACATGGGAAGTCAGTGTTCTATGTGTTTAGAAGCCATGGTGGAACCCCCTCTTACATTGTGCCCTTCTTGTACTGAAAGGGCCTTAAACTGTAAGGATCACATTTTAAATAAAGAAAGTGGGCCTCAGGAGGATTCTCAGTCTGCAGAGAATCAGGATATGCCATTTTATTCTCCCCAAGTGTCACAACCTTTAACGCCCACGCAAGCGACGCCAAGTACTTCTAGTGCGTCTACTTCTTTTACTTTGCAAGATATGGCCGCAGTCATGTCTACTACCCTTATAGAGGTATTGTCTAAACTGCCAGGTTTGCAGGGTAAATGCCATAGGTCAGATATTAATGCAAATACTGAACCCTCTGACGCCTTAGTGGCTATTTCCGATGTAAACTCCCAATGCTCTGATTTGGGGGTTAGGGATTTCATGTCTGAGGGAGAACTTTCAGAGTCAGGAAATATAGTACCTCAGACAGATTCAGACTTCGTGTCCTTTAAATTTAAATTAGAACACCTCCGCTTATTGCTCAGGGAGGTTCTGGCGACTCTGGATGATTGTGACCCGATCACGATTCCTCCAGAAAAATTGTGTTAAATGGACAAATATTTGGAAGTACCTATTTACACGGATGTTTTTCCGGTTCCTAAGAGAATTTCGGAATTCTATTACCTGTAAAATAAACCCTAACCTAAGTTACAATTACACCTAACACTACACTATAATTAAACTAATTACCTAAACTACCTACAATTAATTACAATTAAATTAAATAAACTAAATTACGAAAAAAAAAACACTAAATTACAGAAAATTAAAAAAGAATTTCAAGAATTTTAAACTAATTACACATAATCTAAACCTCCTAATAAAATAAGTTAATAACTATTTACTAACTATTGTACCTAGTTAAAATAAATACAAAGTTGCCTGTAAAATAAATATAAATCCTAAGCTAGCTACAATGTAACTATTAGTTATATTGTAGCTAGCTTAGGGTTTATTTTATCGGTAAGTATTTAGTTTTAAATAGGATTAATTTATTTAATTATGTTAAATTTATTTAGTTTAATTTAAATTATATTTAAGTTAGGGGGGTGTTAGGGTTAGACTTAGGTTTAGGGGTTAATAACTTTATTATAGTGCCGGCGACGTTGGCAGCGGCAGATTAGGAGTTAATAAATTTAATATAGTTGCAGCGACGTTGGAGGGGGCAGATTAGGGGTTAATAAATATAATGTAGGTGTCTGCGATGTTGGGGGCAGTAGATTAGGGGTTCATAAGTATAATGTAGGTGGCGGCGGTGTCCGGAGCGGCAGATTAGGGGTTAATAATATAATGTAGTTGTCAGCGATAGCGGGGGCGGCAGATAAGGGGTTAATAAGTGTAAGATTAGGGGTGTTTAGACTCGGGGTTCATATTAGGGTGTTAGGTGCAGACATAAATTTCATTTTCCCATAGGAAACAATGGGGCTGCGTTAGGAGCTGAACGCTGCTTTTTTGCAGGTGTTAGTTTTTTTTTTAGCCAGCTCAGCCCCATTGTTTCCTATGGGGAAATCGTGCACGAGCACGTTTTGCCAGCTTACCGCTACCGTAAGCAACGCGGGTATTAAGGTGAGATGTGGAGCTAAATTTTGCTCAACGCTCACTTTTCTGAGGCTAACGCCAGCTTGCAGAAAACTCGTAATACCAGCGTTGGCTTAAGGGAGCGGTAAGAAAAAAAGGAGCATTAGCAATGCACAGCCTTACCGACAAAACTCGTAATCTAGCCGTATATTAAGTTTATCTTCTATGACTCCCTTTAAAAGAGGATCAGCCTTTAGGATCCCCCAATGTTTATTTAAAATCTTTTTAATAAATCCCGCCCCCTCATTGTAAGTAGTGATGAACCTAATTTTGTTGCTACATACTTCTTTACCATAATCCTTATTTTTTGCTGAGTGTAATAAATCTTTCCGTTCACATAATGCATTTCTGTCGCTAGCTTCACTGACTAATTTCCTATCATACTCCTTCTCTAAGAGCTTTTCTTCAAGGATATCAGCTTCCATGTTATAATCCTCTACCTTCGTACAGTTCCTTCGAATTCTACGAAACTGTCCGAACGGTATATTTTGTTTCCATGTATGCATATGTCCACTGCTGGCGTTTAAGAAACCATTACTGTCTGTTATTTTTCTATAGTTCCTCACCATTGTTACATTTGACACATGATCAACAAAAAACTCTACATCTAGAAATGTAATTTTCTCTATAGACATTTTACTGGTAAAAGTTAGATTGTATTGGTTATTATTCATATATTCAACAAATTCCTGGGCTATGGTCATGTCACCCTGCCATATGATGATAATATCATCAATGTATCTCAGATACTTGATTATGTGACCTAAGTAAGGGTTGTTGTTCCATACCTTTATATCCTCAAAATGGGCCATATATAAGTTAGCATATGACGGTGCCATTGGAGTGCCCATGGCTGTCCCTTGGATTTGCCTATAGTAGGTCCGATTGAAATTAAAATAATTATTACACAGAATAAACCTAATACCATCTTTTATGAACTCTAAATGTTTCTTGAACATACCGCTATTTTGTCCTACGCCCTTAAAAGCCGCAATCCCTTTTTCATGAGGAATGTTAGTATATAACACTGTAACGTTGCAAGTGATCCACATATATTCCTCCTTCCACTGCATGCCTTCTAATTTTAAAATAACATCTACTGTATCTTTGATATAAGATCTAATATTTTTTACCATAGGCTGCATGTAGGAGTCTATATATGTGTATAAATTGCTTGTTATAGATTCCAGGCCCGAAATTATTGGCCGACCAGGGGGTTTCACAGGGTCTTTATGGATCGTAGGGATGTGATAAAATATAGGAATTTTAGGGTGGGAAATATATATAAATCCAAACTCATTGTTATTAAGTATACCCTCACTCTTAGCTTCCATTAAAATATTAAATAAACTCTTGTTATATTCAATAGTAGGACCTTTGGTCAATCTTATATATGTACTGTTATCCTCCAGCAATCGTTGAGCTTCACCTAAGTAGTCTTCTCTATTTTGGACTATAATCCCTCCTCCTTTATCGGCCTGTCTGATCACTAATTGATGGTCATTTTCTAATTTGTTGAGGGACTGTCTTTCATGAATTTGTAAATTATCGAAGTACTTGTTAAGCTCTTCTGTGAGAATTGTCTTTAACACTGGGATATATTCTCCCTGTGTATGTGTGGGATTAAAGGTGGAGGGACGTTTGAATTTATCATGCTTAATTTCATTTTCACTATCATGTAAGCTCAAATTCATTAAATCCTCTACTTCCACATTCATGTTGTTATCACCCCTATCTGTTTGTGTAGTAGCTAATTGTTTCATAATTTTTAGGGTATCTAGATCTTCTTTGTCCCAAATATTTTCTTCCTTCTCTTTCATTTCTATTACTTTATACGGATTACTGTTTTTAGCATAGTATCTCTTTAAATTTAATTTACGTACAAACTTTTGCAGGTCAATATATGTCTCAAATTTATTGGGGAGTTTTTTAGGGGCTAATTTCAACCCCTATTAAGCAATAGTAGATCAGAATTAGTTAATTCCACACTTGATAAATTGAAAATATTTTCTTTAGCTTTTTTTAATAATTGTTCCTTTCCCTCTGCTTTTTTGGCTCGTTGGCCGCTTCTTTTTCCTCGTTTAGTTCCCATTCTTTTACTTCCCTTGGTGTTTTCCTGTTTTCTCTGTTCATCATTACTGGTTCTTCCCATTCCCCCCCCCCTTGTGTCCACGGGGGTCGTGGCCCTGGGTCCTGGTCTAAAAAATTAGTTTCCCTCCACTTTTGTTCTTGGTGTATTCTGACACTATTTTCTGGGTTATAACCTTGTTGGCGATTGTAATACCCATATGGTGCCCTTTGATGTTGACTATTATTCTGTCTATAATTTGCCTCATGATGAAAGTAGTGGTTTCTCCCTGTTCTGTGCGGAGGATTGGAATTATTTGCCTTATTGCCATGATTGTACTAGTTTCCCTTTTGATTGTGCTGATACTCTTTGGGTCTGGCGCCCTTACTGCCCCTATTTATGTCAATGTTTTGTACAGAACATTGATTGGTGGAACTAGCCTCTTGTATATTAGTCTTCCCAACATTTTTCTGCTGATGTGTTGATTGTACATGTTTATTTGAAACTGATTGTGATCTATTATAATACTTGTGTTGAAAATGATTAGGGTTATGGTTGCGGCCAGTACCACCCTGCCTATACCCTGCCCCTTGATTTATTAATAGATTCTATCATTTTTATAGTCCTCTAAGTCTCTCTTGAGTTTGGAGGTTTTAACTCAATAAGCTCCTGCTCAGTTTTCTGAACTCTCAATTTGATGTCCTCTTTGATTTTTTTTCCATTTTTCAATAGTATTAAATGGAGCCAATTTTTTAGAAACATCCTGAATCTCTGTTTTTAATTTTTGCAATTTGCTTTCTCTATATTTGATCAAAATTTTAATCAATACTATTGCACAATCATGCAATGCAGTGTCCCACTCTGTGGAAAATTCCACTTCATCTAACTGGAAAGCTGGGAATTTTTTAATTCTTAATCCCCTGGGTATAACATTATGCATTACATAATTGTCCAGCAGTATTAGATCATGCCATTCTTTGGCATCTGAACTAAGCAATTTTTCTAATGATTTGAATAAATCGTGAGGATCGCCGTTTTCTTTGTTTACTGTCACAGACTCCAATAGATTAATAGCTCTATTACGTTTAAAAAGGCACTCCAATGGCACCGTCATATGCTAACATATATATGGCCCATTTTGAGGATATAAAGGTATGGAACAACAACCCTTACTTAGGTCACATAATCAAGTATCTGAGATACATTGATGATATTATCATCATATGGCAGGGCGACATGACCATAGCCCAGGAATTTGTTGAATATATGAATAATAACCAATACAATCTAACTTTCACCAGTACAATGTCTATTGAGAAAATTGAATTTCTAGATCTAGAGTTTTTTGTTGATCATGTGTCAAATGTAATAATGGTGAGGAACTATAGAAAAATAATAGACAGTAATGCTTTCTTAAATGCCAGCAGTGGACATATGCATACATGGAAACAAAATATACCATTCGGACAGTTTTGTAGAATTCGAAGGAACTGTACGAAGGTAGAGGATTATAACATGGAAGCTGATATCCTTGAAAAAAAAGCTCTTAGAGAAGGAGTATGATAGGAAATTAGTCATTGAAGCTAGGGACAGAAATGCATTATGTGAACGGAAAGATTTATTACACTCAGCAAAAAATAAGGATTATGGTAAAGAAGTATGTAGCAACAAAATTAGGTTCATCACTACATACAATGAGGGGGCGGGATTTATTAAAAAGATTTTAAATAAACATTGGGGGATCCTAAAGGCTGATTCCCTTTTAAAGGGAGTCATAGAAGATAAACCTAATATAGAGTTTAAAAAAAACAGGAACCTCAAGAACTTATTAGCCCCTTCTAAGCTTAAAGGATCTAAAGTAGTAACACAGGGGAGATCTGGCACCCTCGACCAGTGGGTCTCTGGCAAACCAGGGACCTTCAAATGTGGTCGCAAAAATTGTTGTATGTGTCCCATTATAGGGAATAGGGATTCCATAATGAATTTGAATCACACAAAATCAATACCTATCACTTCTAGAGGTACCTGTCAATCGACGTATGTAGTATATTGTCTTACGTGCAAATGTGGGAGTATCTATGTAGGTAGGACAAAAAGGAAAATAAAAAGAAGATGCTATGAGCATATTAATAATATAGAGATAGGACTCAAAACACACAGTGTGTCAGAACATTTTAGGATTTACAACAAGCAGGACCCAAGCAGCCTATCAATTAGTGTCCTCGAAGCAGTACCTGTAAGCTCAAATCCACACCAAAGGCTTATTACCCTTAGGAAAAAAAGAAACTAAGTGGATTCAGGGATTAGATTGCCTTGCCCCAAAAGGGTTAAACATAGACTTGGATCTCCAAGTGTTTATGATATAAGAGATCCTATAATTATGCCGTGAGAAACTCCATATATGGAAAGGATAATAAAATACCGTATATACTCTTTGGGGAACGATAAATATGGAAGTAGATAGTGTAGATTCTTAATCACAAAAAAAAATATTAAAAAAAAATATAGAGGCCCATAGGAAATTTTTACAGGAATGGTTTTTGTTAGAAGAGAGATTTAGTTGTTTTATGTATCAAATATAGATGTATGTAAAGTTTTAAATTATTTATTTATCATCAAGGTATAGGAGGTTTTTTATTGATGAAATAGAGATTTTAATTCAGTAATCATAGGGTAATATTAATTTACATTTTAATAGGATATTATCCACAATGGTTTTTAAACTGGTAATTGTTTAAGGGTAATAATCTGTGTATTTGTTTAAAAAAATTATTGTTAGTATTATATATTTATTTATGTATTTAACATTGATATTGTTTTTTAATTAATTATGAATTAAATTATGAATTTGTTTTTTTCTTTTAGAATAGTATTTCATAGATAAATAAATGTGCATTCGAGAGTTGTCTTAAACTTTTGCAGGACTCTTTTGCTAAACCGCTACATTAGGTAAAAACTGTAACAGATACTATCACTTACTTGAACTTATCCGTATATTTATGGTACACATGCCAAGATGCACGCCTGATATATATAATCAGGGGGTGTGTGGAAGTCAGCCAGATGATTGGTGTAGGACTTACCCAATAGGAGGAGCAATCCAAATTTAAAGAGGATCCCCGCGAACTACATAATCAGTGCCCAGAGTCTTGACAAAGGTCGCAGAAGCCGGATGATACGCCTAGACAGAGAGGACAAAGTTACAGACACCATTGTTGCAGCTAAAGCTAAAGATACTTACCGCAATATTACCACCCATGGAACTCATACGCTACAACGAGATACAGACAGAAGTAATATCAGCTACTTGGAGACCGGATGCCATATGCTGTGTGGTGTTAAAGGCGCTTGTATCATTTTTATCCTTTAAGTGCAACATGTTTATATGCGCAAAGTTGATACATTATACAACTTACCTTGAGTCACAGTTGCGCTTTCTTTTCTTCTGTTTCCAGTATCGTTTTTAACTGAACGCTCCTCAGCATTCAGTGAATTGTAAAGCAGCACCGCATCCTAAAAGAGACAGGAGAGTGTCGTCAACAAGTAAAGAAAAAGTTTCTAACGACTACCTGATATATCATACTCCATGAGTCATTGAGGTGATATAATATCAGTTATAGTTAGAATTATTGAGCATCTTGCACATGTTTGTTTATTGAATTGATTTTTGCCTTAAAGTTATTTGTAAAATGTGTGTACTATAGGACTTCTTTGACTGCAATTGAGCGATAGGAGAAACTTGTATAGAATAATTGTCCAATAGTTTTGATCAATCGCAATTATCGGTTGTTGGTTAGCGCTGTTTTAGGTTAAAGTGTGTTTCAGAATATAGCAGAATATGTTCTATGTATTTATAAATAGATATTCCTTTCCTATATATATCTGTATATATCTATATAATCATGTATATGTATAGGTATAGATATATATTGTACCAAAATACCATCAGATATATAAAGAAATATTTATTTATGGATAAATAGAACATATTCTTCTATATGAAGAACATTGGAAAAGTCAAATAAATGAAAGAGAAACCCAGTATATATAGTAGGCAACCTTGTGTTAGTAAGTAAAGTGCAATATGCGAGCTCCACAGGGTTAGTGGTGTAATACAATGTATTCCGTAGCGGCAGGTAAATAGAACCGTATTAAAGTCTCACTCACCCAATCCAAAAGGAAATGTGGGGATCGCCGTTCGTGACTGCAGATCAATCCGGGCGCCTCTGAATAGGCGCGGCCTGGTCCCGGCCAATGAAGCGCAATCCGGAACGAGGCAGAGAAACTCCTACTCCGCCTCAACTTATTCCAGCTGCTTGCTCCTCCGGTAGATCGCTGTACCCCACCAGTGACGTGAGTCAAATAGTCCCTGCTTCTAATATGTCCACCACTGCTGAACTCCTGTTGCGATATGCACACTCCTCCTTATGTGAGAGAACTTGCTCAGAAAGGAACAGTCTGTATCCGGACAGCATAGATTCCAATAATGAGAGGTAGAACTGTTCCATAAAACCAAATCTATATTTGAAAATTAAAAGCGGCAAAACACAGCAAACAAAGTTAATGGTGTAGAAGGTGCAGCACAGTCTGGCTTACGCGTTTCGGATATAATCCGTAGTCATAGCCTGCTGTAGTGTGCCCTACACCTGGTTTAAAACATATTAAAACAAGTGTGATTGGTCAAATTTAATTGAACACGCCCTCTATTTACAACCAATAACAAACTTATATTCTGTTAAACCCTCTCTTGTCAGAGGCTGCACTACCTCACCTTGCAATATCTAGCTACCTAAAACCGTGAAGTCACAGAATGAATAGTGCACGTGCACATAACAGAAAACAACTGAGTGTTCCTGCAACTAATGAAGTTAGTGTTGGTGGTCATAGCAATGAATACCAATGCCCATTGTAATTAGTAAATTACTAGATAACTAAATACCAGAACCACAACTTATCTAACCATTGTAAACATTAACAAAGAGGTTAATGCCTTATAGTGCCTGATTGAATAATAAAGAATAAAGCCTAATAGTGCATAAACTTTATAATAATATTTCTATGTATATTGTATAGTGCAACACTTTGGAGTTTATCATGATAATAACCTTAAGGGGTTCACATGGTGTGCCATTGAGAAAGTCAGCAGACCCAGTAGGGGGGTCACGTAGATCAACTACTCGCCAGACGAGAAGCATTTTGGATTTTTACCATGGGCACTCGTGTGCCTGATGGTTTGAATTCAAGATATGATGTAATGAACCTCTGGGAATAAAGGGGCCCAGCTTATGTACATTTAAAGCTTATGTACATTTGTTTATAGACAGAAATGTATCCAAACAATTTTTAAATGTATCTAGGGTATTGGCATTCACTACCTCCTTTGGTAAGGAGCTCCACAATTTTATTGCTCTTACAGTGAAAAAACCTTTCCATTGCAGGAGATTAAATCTCCTTTCCTCCAACCTTAAATTGTGACCTCTGGTCACAAACAATTTTCTTGGAATAAACAGAGCTTCTGCCATCTCTGTATATGGGCCTTGAATATATTTATATAAAGTAATCATGTCACCTCTTAAGTGCCTTTTTTCTAAAGAAGACAGACGCAGTTTGGCTAGCCTCTTCTCATAGCTTTGTGGCCTTTCTCTGAACTTTTTCTAGTTCTGCAATATATTTTTTTGTGATCGGTCCCCAGAACTGCACTCCATACTCAAGGTGAGGTCTTACCAGGGCTTTATATAGTGACAGAATTATGCTTTCCTCCCTTGAATCAATGCCTCTTTTAATACATGCTAGTATCTTATTAGCCTTTGAAGCCGCTGCCCTACATTGTGCACCCATCTTTAGCTTGTTATCTATTACTACCCCCAAATCCCTTTCCTCCTGTGTTTGGCTATGTCTTGTCCTATTTAAATTCATCATACATTTCAAGGTGTTATAACAGACACTGTAGAGGCTTAGAAGCAAAGCATATAACGTGTAATATTAAATATTTATGCTGCAATTCAGTTGGTACAATAACTTAAAGTGACGGTCTACCCAAAAATATTTATTGTTTAAAAAGATAGATAATCTTATCTCAGTGCTTTTTACAAACTTACATTTCAGCCAATTAGTGCTGGTTCCTGCATAACTCCATGAGAGTGAGCACAATGTTATCTATAGGGCACACATGAACTAGCACAGTCTAGCTGTGAAAAGCTAATACAATGCACTAAGATATGAGGTGGCCTGCAGGGTCTTAGAAATAAGCAGAGATTTAGAAGTTTTAAAGTTTATTAATATAACAATGTTGGTTGTGCAAATGTGGGAAATGGGTAGTAAAGGTGTTATCTATATTTTTAAACAAGAAAAAAAAATCCAGTAGACTGTCCCTTTAAAAGGACATGATACTCAAATGTTGAAGCACTTGAAACTGATGCAGCATAGCTGTAATACGCTGACTTGAAAATAGCACCTGAACATCTCTATATAAAAAAGGAAGATATTTTACCTCAAATATCTTAAAGGGACACTGAACCCACATTTTTTTATTTCGTGATTCAGATAGAGCATGCGATTTTAAGCAACTTTCTAATTTACTCCTATTATCAATTTTTCTGCGCTCACTTGCTATCTTTATTTGAAACCGAAGGCATCTAAGCTTTTTTTCTTGGTTCAGGACTCTGGACAGCACTTTTTTATTGGTGGATGAATTTATCCACCAATCAGCAAGGACAACCCAGGTTGTTCACCAAAAATGGTCCGGCATCTAAACTTACATTCTTGCATTTCAAATAAAGATACCAAGAGAATAAAGAAAATTTGATAATAGGAGTAAATTAGAAAGTTGATTAAAATTTCATGCTCTATCTGAATCACGAAAGAAAAAAATTGGGTTCAGTGTCCCTTTAAGTATTCACACTCCACTGTCAAGAGACTTTAAGCCCCCCCGTCAGGACACTAGGGAGTGTGCATCTGTCATATGCAGGCACCGTCATTTTATTTTACTAATTAGTTTAAATAAGTTCTATGAAATATCATGAGATTTCAGTAAAATCTCATGAGATGACAGCAAAGGCAAAGCATTACCTCAGCACTGCTGATGCTGATTGGCTATTGTTTTTGGGTTTTTTCCGACTTGCAGCTGGACAGCAGCTGAAGTATAAATCTTTACACAGCACTTACTCTGTTGAGCTGAAGACATTTTGAGGTAAAATATCTTCCTTTTTTATATAGAGATGCTACAATGATATTTTCTTTCCAGCTTTTTACAGTTATGCTGCATCACTTTCAAGTGATTTAGCATATGAGTATTATGTCCCTTTAAAGGGACAGTCTTACAATAGAAATTTTATTGTTTTAAAAGAAAGATAACCCTTTTCTCCAGTTTTGCACAACCAACACAGTTATATTATTACACTTTTTACCTCTGTGATTACCTTGTATCTAAGCATCTTCTGACAGCCCCCTTATCACATGACTTTGTATTTATTATCTATTGACTTGCATTTTAGCCAATTAGTGCTGTGTCATGCACAAATTCACATGAGTAAGCACAATGTTATCTATATGGTACACATGAATTAGCAGTCTCTTGTGATAAGAGGCTGTCTGTAGTGGCTTAGAAACAGGCATAAATTTAGAGGTTTAAATATTATAACGTATATTAATCTAAGAATGTTGGTTGTGCAAACTGGGGACTGGGTAGTAAAGGCATTATCTATCTTTTTAAACAATAAAAACATTTTTTTAGACTGTCCCTTTAAGTACATCCGAGTGTAGAAGGAAAAAAAAAGATTTGTAGTCATATACTTGATGTATTCTGCTTATAATTATTTATGGTATTCATCAACCTAATTGGAATGTCTATGCCAAAAGAAAATCTCTGCCAACTTCAACCTGGCATACGACTTAATGAGAACAATAAGTTGTGCTATGTATAAAGTAAACCACTTTCCATAACTGAGAGCAGATATTTCATCATAAAAAATACAGATATTGACTTAACAAGCTATTGTAAAATACATTAGCTTAACATTTACAGTAGATATGTGCTATAACTAGTTTTAATATTGTATAAAAATAATTGACCTAAAGACTATTGGCCAGAGAATCTGTTCTTAATCTTTTATGAAAGTATGAGATTTTAAAAATTTGGCAAACATTTTAGCACCCTTTAGGATAAGATTTGCACAGCTTAGTAAAATGGCCTATTAACTTACATACTTTTCATGTTATTTAATTTATCATAAGAAAGAGAAAGCAATCTAATTCCTAAATATGCGTTCCCTTCAAAATATATAAACAGAATATAAATGCAAATTTTTATTACAAAGATTTTTCTAAATCCCTCAGAATTTATGAAATCATTTGTGTGTAACCATGAAGCTGCAACTATTTGTGCTATTTCTAAATATTTCAAAATATGGGCCAGATTACAAGTGGCGCACTAAATATTTTTTTTCACTTGTGCGCTAACTGCACTCAATGTAAAAAATTACTGTGGGCGGGTTGGCAGACTTATTACAAGTTGAAAGTAAAAAGTTAGCATGTGAGTGAAGAGCATTGGAATGTAAAGTATTTCTATTCAGAACAGATTAAAATACATTAATATATACGAAAATTGATTAAAAAAGGGAATAGCGGGGGAATATCTGGCCAACGCCATCCTAAGACGCAATATCAGGAGCTCCAAGAGTGAATCTGATAATCTGCTGATTATCTTGAATAATAGACCGCATCCTTCCTTGACAAGCAAAGATTTATGTTTATAAGTGCCTGCTGATTATAATGCCTTTTAGTTTGCTGTACGTATGACCCTTGGACCCTGATCCGGACCCCTGCAGCCTGCGGTGGTGGACCATAAACCAGATCTCAGTACCCAATCCCCCCCGTAAGCCAGGTTAAACAGTGAAAATATCATTACAGAGAGATAATCTTTTATTTGTTTTTTTGTTTATTTTTATTGTGAGGTAAATTTGGCATACAGATTTAGAAAGCATTACACATTCGGTCTCAGAGAAAAAATATTACAGGGCAATGAGGGCATATCATATATTTTACAAAACAAATATCCTTGTGATGTTAACAGAGTCAATTATCAGTGTGGCTAAATGATTTATATACATAATATTGCATAAGGATAAAGTACGGCCATGCTAACATAAACCAAAATCCACCTATGATAGAAGGAACCCCTTAGGGGACTCCTTAAGGTAAAGTGTGGCGTAGAAGCCAAGCAGTAAAGCGTGGCGCAGATGCTCTCAAAGAAAACAGACTCAACAAGTAACATGTTTTAAAATCATTGGTTGAAGTAATGCTATATAAAATGAAATACAGACATGCCATTATAAATTTAGGCCTTCTCCCTCATGTTAAAGGCCACTCTTGGACCCATGTACGTGGAGTAGAATAACTTTAACAGAAGACTAACTGTAAAAGTAGAGACCACTCATGGATCTCAACAGATTTACCTAAAATTTTTAGGCTCTCAACAAACTATAAGAAAGACACAGTAAACATGGCGCAAACACTTATTTTGCAATGAATAGTTAGTGAAAACATACTTCTAGTTAACCTAGACCATAGCTGCGATTCTGGAGATCCCTACTGTTACATAGATAAATTAAATTAAAAACTCATGAACCTCAGAGACTAGATTAAGGCTATTTATAGGTCACTTCACTATACTAGCATATGGAATAGGAAAAACACAGTAAACATGGTGCATACCCTCTTTATACCACCAATAACTGATAGTAGAACTTAGGTTCTATCGACAGAAGATATAGCTGCAGACCTAGAGATCTCCACTGTTATGCGAGTAGGAGAAAGGGCTAGTTTGATAATATAGGGACCTATGAGGCTAAATAGCATGAAGAAATTTCTCAGAACCTATTATTAGTTCCCTTAAATATAATAACATGTAAGATAGAGTGTACACTACTTCTAAAACACAAAATTAGTTGTACTTACTAAGGCATGCTGGACATCTAAATGATGGTATTGGAATGTAGGCAGCGATAATTTGAACCCCTTCTTCTAACAATTAAAGCCATTGATATAAAAGCTAAAGATGCTTAAGGGCACCCCATGAGTACAATCAGCATGCATATATGGCTCAGAAAACAAATGTACAAAAACCCATATAGCTCAAAATAGTATTTTAGCTGCAGGACCAGCCTACATTAAAAGCAGGGTCAATGTAAAGAAAATTTTACAGCACAAGATGGAGGAGGCCATAGTATCATATTGAAATTCACATTATATGCAATGTAATTAGCTTAAGGTTTCAACAGTATTCAACATCCAACTACATATACAGTATTTGCAGGAAGATAGTGAGGTATAAATTCACAAAAGAGAATCAGTGTGAGCAATACTTAGCATAGGCTTAAAAACTATGTGTTAATATGCAGCAGTTTTTAAATAAGGAACAAAGAATCACTGCTTAAGAAATTAGCGGATTTAAAAGTTATCATAATCCTGGTGTCAAAGTCTGTGTATTTTGGCGTGTTGTTTCATCAGTGATTAATTGCCATATCTGGGGGAATGCGTAAAGGTAGTTACCAACATTCCCAAAGAAATAGCAAGCAAAGAAATATCAAACCCCCTGAGTCACAAGAAATGTAGAAATAAGAATGCGACCATCGCAAAAATAGCGGAGGCTGACTTGCAGCACAAAGTAACCCATGTGCCCCATCATAGCTTTAGGAGGGTAAGGAGCATATACCATCAGAAGGAAACATGTATGGGCTTGTTGCTGTGTAGGGAAAGTTTGCACAATGTGCCTCATTTTCTCCCAGGTTCGTGGAACCTCTGTATGGGTCACTTTAACTGTGGTATAATAAGCGTGCAGCAGAATAGAAGAAACCTTCAGCGCCGAGTTATGTCATGCTGGTGATTCTACCACTCCAAACCCTTTAGCTCCCACTGATATGGTAGAGATAGGAAGCGGACGCTGGGGCCCCAAAGCGCCATCATTCCCATCTGCCAACTTGCAGGTTTCAGGCTGGGTAAGAACTTGGAGCGAGCAGACGTTTCTGTGTCCAAATGCTGTATGGAGCTTCTCTTCTAGATCAGCATTATGGTTGGTGAGCAGTTTGTATAGTTCCTCCAGTAAATTGGAAGGGATCTCCATATCGAGTGTAAGAGGAAAAACGTTAGGTAGAGATGAGGTTGCAAATAATTTTCTAAGTATATGCTGTGTCTTTAGCAAGGTGTATTATGTTAGTACTCTCAGGGTATGTTACATTCAGCACTATGTGCTGCTTAACGACAAGGCCTAAATGTGCCTCGCCAGGGGATGATGTAAAGGCCTCAACCTTAAGTTTTGCTCCTGGTACTCAGAACTGCATATATCTCAGCAATTTTAGGCTCTTTTGATGCAGGATCCTTAGCAAGTCAAAAATTTGTTTGTATGGCTGACAATTGAGTCATCTGAAGCGTTCTATCAGGCAAAAATGGATAGGATGCAGGAGCAGTGTGTAATTGTGCGACCTATCATGGCCGCCACCCGGAAGTTACCCCCAGAGAGATAATCTTATCATGGAGTACTACAACGGTGCATGCCCTACTAGCAAAATTTGAGAGCACAATGCTAACTCAATTTACTAGCCTGATGGGAATTGTACAGTTCGGTACTGAGCATGAGGGCGACTACACTGCCGCAACATTGGATTCGGAGGAGACAGCTGCACAACAAACCAACCCAAGTATCTTTTCAGCTTGAATATCCAAGAATATGCTAAACTGTACGAGGGAGACAGAGGAGACAAGACCAAAGGTACAGAAAAACACCAGGGCTCACCACATACGCGCCTCTCGTTACCCTAAAACTGCACTCCCGCCTACTACTCTCTTGAGACCACCTAACACGAGATTACCCGCAATTAAAACTCAGATTGCTGTGTCAAATTCTTTTGAAAGCGGATGGGCCGTCAACAATATCGGCAGAACGATACATCAAAATGCTTTAGCTCAGAGAATGCAAACAGACATTTGATGTCTCCCAAGGTACTCTGAGGGGCATTTAACTGTGCTATATATGGGATTAAGTCTGCTAGCCTCTACGACAATAGGGACCCAGCGCGCCTCACCTTCTCAGAAGATTAGTTATTTTCGCGCCTCAGTCGTTACTGGAGTGGGTTAAACAACACCATTATACCCTTTATATTTGCCAAGAACACTGATTACTTGCATCTGACGACAATATGGGCTCTTCATTAACTTTCTAGCTAAGTTGGGAACAATATATGGAGAAATAGAAGAGGAGAGGCGCCAAACATAAAACAGTATCGTTGGTCTGGTACAGTGGAAAAGATGAAATCCCCCCCTGGATGAGAATGTATACTCACAAGATGAGCAATAAACCACGATTTTATCTTTACCTTACGTGCTCCTTTATTTTGAGTACCTTTCCACCCTGTTCTCGGATCACCATCAAGAAGAAGTCCGTACATATCGTCTGAAGCAACTGACGCCGCAAGTTACAGCTGATCTCGGGAAGTAGCAACAGAGCGATATTACCCGCAGCGGATTGGAAGTCCTTTGGTGACGTGTATCAGCCTGGGGGTGTCTGTCGGGCGACTCTGAACAGTCCCGACCTGCAGTGTAAGGCACTCTGATTGTGCCGCTCATCTTGTGAGTATACATTCTCATCCAGGGGGGGATTTCATCTTTTCCACTGTACCAGACCAACGATACTGTTTTATGTTTGGCGCCTCTCCTCTTCTATTTCTCCATATAGCCAGGATTCCATCGGGATTTCTTTTGGGGAGTGCAGCCACAGATCCAGCCTACCGGAACTGAAGATCATCAACCATACACCAGCGCACCTCTTGAGGACTGCGGATCCTCTTTTTTCTATCGGGAACAATATATGTTTATTTTGTTCAAATTCTGCTTCTCCACATGTTTATCCAGTAGTCCTTGTTTTGCTGTGTATTAGGCCAGTTCTCTTAAAGTGCAGTATTATTTACTATTCTTAGGCTAGAGCAAGCTACATTAATCATTTACATGCATTTCTGAATCTGGAAGACATTGCAGTGAACAAACCTGTCATAATGGTAGACTAGAAAGGCTGGGACTATGCTCATTATTATACCAATATGTATATTTTGCTTGTCTAATTACTCTCTCATTGTTGAAGCTGGTACTGATAGTTGTAGCTTAGTTTTCT
This sequence comes from Bombina bombina, assembly GCF_027579735.1. Classification (NCBI taxonomy): domain Eukaryota; kingdom Metazoa; phylum Chordata; class Amphibia; order Anura; family Bombinatoridae; genus Bombina; species Bombina bombina. Next base: position 345,112,252 of record NC_069501.1, on the reverse strand, counting down.
CAAATATTCATAACATGTTTCACTGGTTAGTTGGTAGATATGTAGGTATCATTATAGCCCCTACTATTATTACATTAATATATGATGAATATTAGCCTCCAATTATTTTATCTAGTTTATTTTGAAATTGCAGACTATGCTAACAATTTAGTCCCCCTCCGCTATGTTGAATTGCGGATATTGGGGCCTATCTATCAAGCTCCGAATGGAGCTTGATGCCCCGTGTTTCTGGCGAGCCTGCAGGCTCGCCAGAAACAGCAGTTATGAAGCAGTGGTCACAAAGACCGCTGCTCCATAACCTGTCCACCTGCTCTGAGCAGGCGGACAGACATCACCGGAAATCAACCCGATCGAGTACAATCGGGTTGATTGACACCCCCCTGTTGGCCGCGAGTCTGCAGGGGGCGGCGTTGCACCAGCAGCTCTTGTGAGCTGCTGGTGCAATGCTGAATACAGAGAGCATATTGCTCGCCGTATTCAGCGAGGTCTGGCGGACCTGATCCGCACTGTCGGATCAGGTCCGCCAGACTTTCTTAAATAGGGTCCATAGTCTAGTATTTCTTGATCCCTGTCAATTCTTTCTTTTTGTGTGTCTGGGTCTTCTGCAGGCAAGTTAATATTATACAGGTCAGCGTAGAAAGTTTTGAAGGAGTTAGCTATGGCTGTGCTATCTAAATGTGTGTCCCCGGAGGAGTCTTGAATGTTATGGACAAAGTATTTAAACTGATGGCGTTTAAGTGCTCTTGTCAATAGTTTGCCTGCCTTGTTCCCCCTTCATAGTATTTTTGATAAGTGATTAAAGCTAAGCATTGGTATTCTTCCTGTGGGTGGGTATTTAGGTCTGACCTGGCTTGGAAAAGGGAGTTCTCAATGTTCTGGTTTGTGGGGTCTTTTTTGTGTTTGGTCTCTAGTTGTAGTTCCTTGTTTGTCAGCCTATCGAGTTTATCTCTAGCTGCTTTTTTCGTCTGGATTTTTGTTTGATTAATACACCTCTAATGACACATTTATGCATTTCCCACATGATTGGAATGGAGGTTTCTGCAGGTGTATTGTGTACAAAGTAGTCTTTTAGGGGTTTTTTTCTTATCGGCTTTAATGATAGGATCATCAAGTAAGGAGTCATCAAGTCACCACATAAAGGACGTGAGGGGAGCCTTGGACCACTGTATGGTGCAAAGTACTGGTGCGTGATCTGCCCATGTGATAGAGGGTATAGAACATGTTTTAACCATGGACAGATTACCGGAGTCTAGGAATAGGTAATCTACTCTGTTGTATTTCTTATGGCGGAGTGTTCTCCATATATCATGAATAGCTAAACCTCTGAATGTGGTGCTGACTGATTTGACAATTCAGGATGCTACACTACATAGCCACTTTGATGGAAAGGATTGCAAGCTGCACTAAAGATGGATGATTAAAAACAACAATTTATTGGTTACAATTTAAAAATGTTAGCACACATCATAGTAGTTCACCCAAGCACACAGGAGAGGCTGCTCTCCGACGCGTTTCCTGCTACAAAAAGCACTTCATCCCTGATGAAGTGCTTTTTGTAGCAGGAAACGCGTCGGAGAGCAGCCTCTCCTGTGTGCTTGGGTGAACTACTATGATGTGTGCTAACATTTTTAAATTGTAACCAATAAATTGTTGTTTTTAATCATCCATCTTTAGTGCAGCTTGCAATCCTTTCCATCAAAGTGGCTATGTTGTTCGTTATTTCAGCGTTGGGAAATCGCTGTACTGAAAGGATTGTGCATCCAGCCTAGTCTCTGAGGTGATAGTGCAAGTGTAAGTGTTGCTGGTAACGTGCAATCAATCGAGCTGAACACCAGGTGCGTACAGCGTTCCTAACACAAGGAGAGTAACAGAGCTTGCCAGTATCACGCTTCCCCTCCCTGCATTGAGTAGGACCGACAGGACGAACAGTCTGAAGTTATAAGGTATTGTCCGGTGTGGGGGTAAAGTGTCTGAATTTGAGCTTTGTGAAAAAGAAAAAAAGGAAATTCTTGTCATAGACTGTACCCGTGATTTAACATAACAATGAAGTTATACCGGTTGTTTCATACGCTCTATTTGTTCACTTACATCTTGAAAATCTTTTCTACTGAAACGTCACTTACATTGTGTATACCTGGTTTTGATACGAATCAAGAGTTGAAAGTGAAGTCATCTATCTTTTCTTATGCACACAGCATATATACACATTATTTAGAATCACTGCACGCTTGCACATAAACATCACTCAGAGTGAACCTAGAGATCAATACCGCTTTGCCGATAATGGTGTATTGTGGAATTTTTGTATGAATGTTGATGCTGACTTATAGGATGCTACACTAGAAGTGCCGCCTGTAGGGTTTAGAGGTATATTGAAGCACCCCCCAGTAGGAGGGTTTCCCTGTTTTTTCCAGGACAGTATTGGAAACTTTTCTAATTAATCGATGCTTTCCAGTATTTGGAAAATGAATGTTCACTATGGTAATGGGTCTTCCATAAAGGGTTCCTATCAGCAATAGATACCAACTGTCAGCATCCCAAACTGAGTCAAGGAGCTGAAAGGGTAATGTGTGGCGCATTAGTATGCATACTCCATTATGTTTCTGTGGGCCAGAGGCAAAGTTCACTTGGGAGTTTTGTCGATTAAACCATTTTGGTTACCTGCCTCGCTTAACATGCATTTCTTGTATCAATATAATGTAACATTTCTGTTTGTGGAAATCTCTTGCAGGGGCAATGGATCTCTTGCTGGGGCTATTAAGGCATTTGGCGTTGATTATTATTATTTTAAGTTTGTGTTTATTAGCACGATGTGGTGTTTGGTTTATTTTAAAGCAGATGTGAGCCTGATTTTAGGCGCTTCATATGGGGTGTGCTCGCTGTTTAGATTATAAAAAAAAGGTAGTGAAGGAGGGGAAGAGAAAAAAAAAGAGACAACCAAACAAAAATCTAGGTAAAGGTATCAGAACTCGGAAGCTCTGTTCGTCTATATGTCGTTGTACCTTTGGTTGCTGTGTGTAATGTGTCTCATGTAGTTCAGATCTGGTAGTATAACGTATAGATAAGGAGATGTACAACATTATCAAGGAAAAGTGTCAGGGGTAGTATCCCCATTGTGTGTTGGACTATGGAATGTATGTCTTATTATGAGTCAGTAGGCTACTCTGTCCCTCTCTGATTAAACCTTTTAAATGTGATATTTTAAAAAATAAGGGGTAAGAGCGGTGCTCAGTCCTGACATAAGGGTCAGTTAGTGATGTGTGGGGAGAGACTTTCCCCCAGGTTTTGTGTACAGTAAGCAGTATAGAGTGGTGTTGAACAGTATAAAAAAAAATTGCATTTTTCAAAAACAATATAACAAGAAACCCAATCATGTGTTTCAATAACAATATAAAAGTACCTCTGCCTGAAGTGTAGTGTATTTAGTTTCAAGCTGATCTACTTTCTGATTTAATGTGTTTATATCTTTCTGTAGCTCAGAGAAGTATTGTTTCATTTCCTGCATGGTCTATGTGATGTCTTCTTTAGAGGATAATGCTTTGAAGTCTTCTTTTGTCACATAGGTGGAGGATAGTCCTGGAGGTTAATGTACCTGTGCTATGGTAGAGGTCTTCTGATTTTGTGGATTGGGAGCTGGATCCCTAAGTGTGGTATATGTGGGCTTGGAGAGTGGTTTATGTGCTTAGGCTTTGTACTTTTGTCAGCCATATTGGTTTTCTTGCCTGGCATCAATATTGCTGTCTGCTGTTGGATTTCCTGGGAGTAGCTGTAATTATCTGCTGTTCCTCATTGTATGAGTCTGCTATTAAATTATAACCCAGTTCTGAAGGCTCTGGCAGGTTTACTTTATTGAGAACAGGGTGTGGCTGTATGAGTGAGCTACTCTGTGTGGGTATAGGTGACGGTGGGTTCTGGTCAGGGTAGCAAAGGTGAGGGGGCCTTGGCAGCTGGTTGGTGTGCCTGTGAAGGTTGGCTTTGGTGGGTGCCACTCACTTTGCATCTGAAATGTGCTGCAGAAATGGCGCAGTAAAAAAGCTGCACAATAGTGCTAGGCCTGGCTTGCTGTTTAGTATAGCTGGCCCACTCCCAGTGTGCTCACTTTTAGAGCAGCTTGAAATTGTGTCTGCCTGGTGCTGCCAATGTGGTCCATTGTGTCTGCTGGGTCTGCGATGCCTGGTGTTGGACTCACACTTTTTATTTCCCGCATTGCATGTGCTGGATCGCTGCTGAGCCTTTGTCAGGCTGATAAGCATCAGTGTTTAAGTTTGGGTATGAGGAAAGGCTGCCACAGATTATTTTGGCAACTTCTTGCATACAAGGTGTTTGGATTAAGGTTTTGTGCCCTTATGTCACCATCAGACTGTGATTTATAGCATCGGATCACACTTATATATATTATATAATAAGCTGTGGCCATTTTATGGCGTGGCCAAGCTCCACCCCTGTTATTTACAGTTTTCAAGTTATTATAATTGCTGTTGAAGGCATTATTTATTTTTGGTTTCTATTTATTTGATTTCTGGACAATGGCTATCTTCCTTTCTAGGTACAGTACATTTGATGCGCTTGGTTGACACATCGCACATTGGGGACATGCTGGGGCTATAGCGTATTTTTTTTGCCCAAGATGTGTGTATGCATACATTATGAAAGGGTGCATCGGACATAATTTTCTTGTTTTAATAAAGTACTGATGACATATACTCTATATGTTTTTAATTTATAGTAAATTTTCAATTGTGGCTGCGATTATTACCGGACACTACTAGGTCTCTTGAGTTTGGTTATTACCGGACACTACTAGGTCTCTGTATCCGATCTCTGGATAATTTTTTAAAAGTGCGGGCAAAATAGTTTTTTTTTTTTTTTTAAATCTAGCATTTTTTTTTTAAATAAAGAAATGAACTAGGAAGTTTTGGAGCTTTAAAGTTGGTGGGAGTGGGGTGTTAGAAAAAAAACACCACTAAAAAGTGCCTTTACATTGCGGTATATGGGAACTGTGTAGGTAAATTCTTCAAATTCAAATCAGCCAATAGGATGAGAGCTATTGCTGAGTGACATCAGATAATATATATTATATACACACACAGAAAGAAAGTATATTTACTCAGACCTCCTGCTGTTCAGATGTTAAAAAACCAGGACTTCTAAAAAGCAGGATATAATGCATTTGCTCCAAAAAGCAAACATTTGTCCCAAACTATAAGAGATAATGTCAATTCAAAGAAAGGTTTAATCACAACCTGAACAGTGGGTAATACAATTAGCTGATCAGGGGACCCCCTGTAGTCACAGCAGATACAGGTCTGGGCTCATGTTTGAAGCTAGCAAAATCTCAGAAGGCTAATTAATTTAACACAGGCAAATGATGAAACAAAGAATCCTTTGAAGATTTGAATACACATATGTTATCTAGAAAATACACTTACAGCCATGTGATAATATTGTGACCTTAAAGTTCATTTTAAAGTACAAATCGTCTATAATTTGCAGAAATATTTAATATACCAAGACTTTATGAAAGAATACCAACATATGAGATTACCTTTAGGAATATACCATATTGAATAAATATCTGCTATATTAAATAAATAGCTGTATTGGTGAATTTAAAATGTTTGACTGTATCAGAATAAAACTACTTAGATTTTTCTTTGTTTCAGGAATCTATTGTGAAAATTAGGTTTTGAAATAAATACATATTTAATAAGTTATCCTATTAATATAATCATGAATGTGGGTCTATATTTTAAACATTGTTGAGACATGTGAAATGGTAAAGTGAAATATCTGTATTGAGTGATCAATAATTATAATGCTCCTATATATCTGTCATGATTTAATTGCTACAGAATTCTATTGCAGGTATGTATGGAATATAGAGATATGCTCAAAACTGCAATGTAATACCAGGATATTAAATGCTATGATTCTATGAAGAGCAAATAATTAAGAATATAATTGCTTATTAATATGGCTATATGATTAATCACATCAGACTGCTACTTACAGATGATTTTATGATATTGTCAGGGTGCCAGGAATCAGACTGAGATGAGAAGTGCAAAAATAATCACACCTTTATTAATAGCAAAAAATAATAAAAAGTCCACAAGTCAAATAACAAGCCAGGAGTCAAAACCAGAGCTGGTAGTCAGACGAGCCAAGTCAGGAGCCAAAGCGAATAGTCAGACGAGCCAGAATCAGGAACAAGGAAAACAGCAGAGTCAGGAACAAGCCAGGGATCAGGAACCAGGAAGGACGTCAGGCAGTCAGGTAATACACAGGAACTCTCACAAATAGGTCTGAGACAACGTAAAGGCAAAGCATACTGAACAGAGGCCCTTTAAATAATAAGTGATGATATCACAATTCTGAGACTGCATCCTGTCTCACATGGATGATGCACACCAGTCTGGCCATAAAAGGAAGTGCAGGAAATGAGCAGCATCCCCCACAATGCACCATAGTCAGGAAGAGAGGTGAGTAAAATGGCTGCTAGCAGCACATGGCAAACACAACAGGGAAAAAAACCTGACAGTACCCTCCCCTCAAGACACCCCTCCCAAAAAGCTTATTGGGGAAACGGGCATGGAAGGCACGGAGGAGGGTGGGAGCATGAACATCAGAGGAGGGAACCCAAGAACGCTCCTCCGGACCGTAGCCCCTCCAGTGAACCAAATACTGTACACAGCCCCTGGACATTCGAGAGTCAATAGTGCTGCTGACCTCATACTCCTCATGGTTGTCAACAAAGATAGGACGGGGACGAGGCAACACAGTGGTAAACTGATTACAAACCAATGGTTTCAAGAGGGAGACATGAAAAACATTAGAGATGCGCATAGCAGGAGGAAGGTCAAGAGTGTAGGCCACAGGATTAACCCGTCTGAGTATTCTAAAAGGACCAACATAATGGGGAGCCAATTTATTGGAAGGCATACGAAGGTTCAAGTTGCGGGAGGACAGCCAAACTCTCTCACCAACCTGGTAGGAAGGTGCGGGCAGACGCCTACGATCAGCCTGGAACTTTTGGTGCTGCATAGAACGATGAAGGCAATCCTGAATCTGCACCCACGTGGAACAGAGTTGCCGGAGATGCTCCTACAAAGCCGTAATACCCTGAGACATGAATGAATCGGGCAACAAGGATGGTTGAAACCCATAATTCGCCATGAATGGGGATAACTTGGAGGAAGCATTAATACCACTATTACGAGCAAACTCTGCCCAAGGTAACACTTCAGACCAATTATTGTGGTGATCTGAGACATAGCAATGGAGGAACTGTTCCAGAACTTGATTAGACCGTTCCACAGCCCCATTGGATTGAGGGTGATATGCCGAGGAGAAGGAAAGCTAGATCCCCATTTGAGCACAAAAGGAACGCCAAAATCTGGAGACAAACTGGCTACCCCGTTCCGACACTATCTCCTTGGGTAACCCATGTAAACGGAAGACCTCCCGGGCAAAAATTGAAGCAAGCTCCTGAGCGGTAGGCAGCTTCATCAAGGGAATGTAATGTGACATTTTAGAAAAACGGTCAACCACCATAAGGATAACAGTATTGCCATTGGAAACAGGGAGCTCGACAATGAAGTCCAAGGAAAGATGTGCCTAAGGACGCTCACCATTAGCAATAGGTTGAAGAAGACCCACAGGAAGACATCAAGGAGTCTTATTCTGTGCACAAACTGAGCAGGAGGCAACATACGCAGCAACATCAGAACGAAGACCTGGCCACCAGAATTGTCGAGTGACAGACCAAATCATTTGGTTCTTGCCTGGGTGACCTGCGGCTTTAGGATAGTGTGCAAAAGTTTAGTTCGAAGGTTCTCAGGAACAAAACACTTACCGCTAGGTTTCTCAGGAGGTGCATTGGTTTGTGCAGCCAGGATCTCCTCCTCCAAGGGAGAAGTCAAATTAGTATGTATGGTAGCCAAAATATGGTCAGGAGGTATAACAGGAGTAGGTACAGACTCCTCCTTGGACAGAGGTGAAAATTGTCGAGAGAGGGCATCAGCCCTAACATTCTTACTACCAGGCAGGTAGGAGACCACATAATTAAAATAATTAAATAGAGCCCATCTGGCCTGTCGGGGCGACAAACGTTTTGCTTCAGATAGATAAGTTAAATTCTTGTGGTCAGTAAGAATGAGCACTGGCATGCTAGTACCCTCGAGAAGATGCCTCCATTCCTTAAGTGCCAAAATTATGGCCAGTAATTCCCTGTCGCCAATTTCATAATTGCACTCCACTGGAGACAATTTCTTAGAGAAGAAACCACACGGATGCAAGGAACCGTCAGGCGTAGGACATTGAGACAAGAGGGCACCTACTCCAGTCTCAGACGCATCGACCTCAAGAACGGTAGGCAGGACAGGGTTAGGATGAGCCAGAACTGGAGCGGCAGCAAAGGCAGTCTTAAGACTATCAAAGGCCTTAATGGCAGTAGGTGACCAATGGAGTGGATCATTCTCTTTACGGGTCATGTCTGTGTTAGGTTTGACCAAGGAAGAAAAGTTTTTAATAAACTTTCTATAGTAATTGGCGAACCTCAAAAAACATTGAATAGACCGAAGACCAACAGGGCGAGGCCACTGCAGAACTGCAGATAACTTGTCAGGATCCATGGAGAACCCTGCAACGGAGATAACATAACCTAGGAAGGTTACTTGAGTCTGATGGAACTCACATTTCTCGAGTTTACAAAACAGGCCGTTCTCACGTAGTCTCTGAAGAACCCATGTAACATCAGAACGATGAGCCTCAAGTGTGGGTGAGTGTATGAGGATGTCGTCTAAGTACACCACAACACACTGTTGCAACATATCTCATAGGACATCATTAATAAATTCCTGAAAAACAGCAGGAGCATTTCATAGGTCAAAGGGCATTACAAGATACTCATAATGCCCGCTCCTGGTGTTAAATGCTGTTTTCCAAGTCAGGAGCCAAGGCGAATAGTCAGACGAGCCAGAATCAGGAACAAGGAAAACAGCAAAGTCAGGAACAAGCCAGGGATCAGGAACCAGGAAGGACGTCAGGCAGCCAGGTAATACACAGGAACTCTCACAAACAGGTCTGAGACAACGCAAAGGCAAAGCATATTGAACAGAGGCCCTTTAAATAATAAGTGATGACATCACAATTCTGTGACTGCATCCTGTCTCACATGGATGATGCACACCAGTCTGGTAATAAAAGGAAGTGCAGGAAATGAGCAGCATCCCCCACAATACACCATAGTCAGGAAGAGAGGTGAGTAAAATGGCTGCCAGCAGCACATGGCAAACACAACAGGGAAAAAACCCTGACAGATATACAATAGTAGGAAATATATATCATATGTATATATATATATATATATATATATATATATTCTAAATATAACCATGTTTGTACTTGTAAATACGTGCTCAGTTAGGTTAGATGGGCCATGTACTGAACATATAGTTTATTAAAGCTAGGAAATCATGAGTGCATTAAATAGATATTTTATATATATATATATATATATATATATATATAACAGTAGCAAAGATGTGCACTCTCACTTATTGACAACTGCCAGGGTGCTAGTAAAAATCAATATAGAAAGAAGAAACAAACTTGCACTCGCTGGTCTTTTTAGTGAAATAATTTACTGCAAAATTGTGACGTTTCGAGGACAAAAAATCCCCTTCCTCCTTTGTCTGAGGAAGGGGATTTTTTGTCCTCGAAACGTCACAATTTTGCAGTAAATTATTTCACTAAAAAGACCAGCGAGTGCAAGTTTGTTTCTTCTTTCTATATATATATATATATATATATATATCCTTGCAATTGCGAAACTGAATATTTTGATGTACATGTCTCATTCCCATTCCTGTTGTTGCTCCCCGATGGGCTAAAACCAGTACTACAACCAAAAGGTTTGACTGTTAGCAGTTACATTCCCAGTAGCCAATGAGAGATAAGGGCGTATCCAAATTCTATTGAATGATTAAGAAATGGGGAGGAGTTTGGTCAAAAGCTCTTTGCACAGAGAGACAGGGCCCTTTGCTGAACTTTTTTGCTGCTTTTTTGGTATCTGACTGAGCCTTGCCTGTGGTCCTTGTTGCAAACCCGCCTTGCTGCCTGTTGGAACCATCTTTCTGGATAAGAGATTATTGGACTCAATTCTCTTCCAAAACTGGTGCAATATTTCCCCACGAATGACAATAGCGTTATCTGGAACATTGAACTCTCATATTGGTTACTGGTAATGTATTAACGGTTGTTTTATATTTTTAATGTTTTAAATTAAAGGTATTTTATAGCTATAGTTAAATTGTAGCTGTGATTTGTAAGTGTAATTTGTAATTATAGGTAGATATTCCACAGGCCTGTGTAGTTTATAAATAATCATATCTAGCATCAAGCAATTTACTTTTGAGAGGAAAGGTTTTGTATTCCATATCGATAAATTTATTTTTATTTACTGTGAACTTTAAGAGTCGCACATAAATTGGCTATTGTGTTGAATTGATAATTGTATAACAATATCTGGGTTTAAGTGAAGTATATTAGATTATATTAGGTTGAAAATAGTAAATTATATTTCCCTGGAAATTCCATTAGATTGTGGGAGTTAAGCTAAGATTTCATTGTGAGATTTGATCATAGGTGAATACAAACGTTGTTAAATAAGCTATATATATTGAATTGATTAAACTTACTGGCTATTTATAAATTATTCTAGTATAATTTGTGTGTGCTATTTAATAAGCAATTCATTTTGAGTTAAGGTTAATTTCTAGAAGTGTTTCGTCCATTCATGGGATAATAGACATATATATTTGGTCATAATTAATACACTATTTTCTACATAAATATAATCAATGTGTTAATAGAGATTAACTGGTTAGAACTCAGGAATTAATTTAATTTGAGATGAAATATTAATGTTCATAATCATTTTATTGTCATAATTTCTAGATATCTCATTAGCATTTTGGAATACACTACATAGATTATATAACATTTCACTGGAGTGTATTGACAAATTCTACCATATCAGAATTGATATTGCTGACAATAATATTATGATTGATTATCAATATTCATAATTCCATTAATCAAAAATATTGTTACGTAAAATATATAACAAAATCCTATTGGCTGTTCAAATCAGCCAATATGATTTCAGTAACTCTCATCCTATTGGCTGATTTGAATTTGAAGAATCAAATCAGCCAATAGGAATGCAAGTTACCTCATATTTTAACACGTAGCTTGAATTCAATCCTCAGTGTGCGGCGGTGATTGTACGAAGAGGATCTCCATGATCGATGGCTCCGCAGTCACTTGTCTTCTGTTCCACGCTCATCTCATCTCTGCTCCGCATCGGCTTGGTCCTGGATGGAGAAGACTTCACCGCTTGGAAGAGGACAGTGAGTACCTATTCGAAGGTTAGAGTTAGGTTTTTTTTTGTTTTTTTTGTTTTTAGAATAGGGATTTTGGGCAATGTAAAAGAGCTGAATGCCCTTTTAAGGGCAATGCCCATACAAATGCCCCTTTAGGGGCAATGGGTAGTTTATGATTTTTTAGTGTTAGGTTTTTTATTTTGGGGGGTTTGGTGGGTGGGGGGATTTTACTGTTAGAGGGGGACTTTTTAAGGTAAAAGAGCTGGTTAACTTAGGGCAATGCCCTACAAAAGGCCCTTTTAAGGGCTATTGGTAGTTTAATATTAGATTAGGGGGTGTTTTAATTTTGGGGGGGCTTTTTTATTTTCATAGAGATTAAGTTTATTTTTTTATTTTTGATAATTTGGTTTATTATTTTATGTAATGTTAGACTTTTTTATTTTTTGTAATCTTAGATTATTTTTTATTTTTATTTTTAAGTAATTTTAGCTTTTTTATTTTAATTGTAACTTAGTATTTTTTAATTTAGGTAATTAGGGTTAATTTAGGGGGTGTTAGGTTAGGGGGGGTTATTAATTTAATTAGTGTTTTGCATTGTGGGGGTTTGGTGGTTTAGGGGTTAATAGTTTTATTAGGATTATTGCGTTGTTGTCACACCATTCCTCGGCGCTCCTCGGCTACTGTCGCTGCTCTGTCCTGTTGCTATGGCCATTGCCATGGACGTGGTGGTTCCTGTGGGCGCAGCGATTACATCATTGCCGCACGCCATTTCCCCTCTGATGCCAGTTAGATCAACTGTGAGTCCTCTTGGCGCCTATGTAAGTACCTGTGTTCCTTACCTCCAGTGCCCAAGTATAGGTTAGTCTTGTACTTCCCTGGGTGCTATTATTCTGAACTGCTGTTACTTTGATTGCTTATTGTTACTGAACTCTGCCTGTCTGACCGCTCTACTGTTTAAACCCTTAAATTGCAGGATTGCCTTTGTTATTAAACTCTGCTTGTCTGACCACTCTGCTGCTTAACCCTTAAATTGCTGGATTGCCTTATTGTTACTGAACTCTGCCTGTCTGACCATTTTACTGGTTTACCCCTGAACTGCTAAACTGCTGGATTGCCCTTCTGTTGTTGAACTCTGCCTGTCTCTGACCATTCTCTACCTTAACCTTATTGCCATGAAGGGGTTAATATACTTTATTAGTTATTGCGGTGGGGGTTGGCTGTTGACAGGTAGATAGATATTGTGCATGCGTTAGGTGTTAGTTTATATTTTCAGGCAGTTACGGGAGTTACAGTGCTCATATTTTCAGTGCAAGGCTTGCTGCGTCTGCCTATGTGCGGCGAGGTGAAAATTTAGTAAAACGTCTCAGTCCTTGCGCTGAATATGTGATACCGATTTGCAACGCGGTTCTATATATATATATATATATATATATACTGTATATATGTGCCGCATTTATATGCGGTGCCATATATGTGATACCAAAACCTCGTGAAAACCGGCATCGCCGGATTTTGCGGGCGGCGCCGCATATGTAATCTTGCCTATAGTTGACATTTTTAATTTTCTCCTCCAATTTGTGAAATATTAAATTCTTTTTAAACTAAAGATCAAGTGCTTATTATTATTGGTCACTTATTCAAGTTTTATTTTTTTCATACACTGTAAATATACCAAGTACTTTGTGAGAACATATATTTTTAATATAGACAACCCCACAAGCAGATTTGGAACTTCACTAACTCTCTCTCTTTTCATCTCTCTCCAGAGAAGCAGATGACAAGATGATGATGAGCTCATAAGGATCCCAAAACCATAAATACTGCACTAAAGGGTTTTGCTTCAGTGAAATTCTGGAAAGGTGTCTGTTGATCTGCCTACGTTTGCTTGCTTTGTTTGAACTGATCAAGGATGGCTTGCATGCAGTATCTCAAGCTAGCAGGACTCTTCTTGGGTTAATGAAGATATAAGCCTGTATACATTTTTTGCCCTTAGGAAATTGTCAGCCATACAATGAGCATTTCAGATGTTCTCTTCCATTTTTTTAAGGGCAAGCTCTTAGATGTTAAATTAATTTTCCTCTACACCTAAGGAGTGATGCAGCATGAAGAGAGCAGCCATAACTAGTGTACTGGGAGCAATTGGTTTGGTACAACACAATATCAGAAGAATCTTTATAATAAAAACTGAAAATTATGAAACAAATAGTTTTTGGGTTACAAATTTAACAGATTTTCAACACTATTTCCAAGGAGTCTAAGGGGCCGATTTAACAATCTCTGTATCGGCTCAAATGACTCTGTTTCCGCGTGAGCCTTCAGGCTTGCCAGAAACTGGAGTTAAGAAGCAGCGGTCTTAAGACCGCTGCTCCTTAACTCTTCTGCTTGCTCTGAGGCTGCGGACATCAATCCGCCTGATCGTATACGATTGGGTTGATTGAAACTCCCTGCTAGCGGCTTGGCCGTGAATCTGCAGGGGGCAGCATTGGACAAGCAGTTCACCAGAACTGCTTGTGCAATGTTAAATGAAGACAGCGTATGCTGTCGGCATTTAGCGATGCAGGGCGAACATGATTCGCTATAGCGAATCATGTCCGCCCGGGGTATGATAAATCTACCCCTAAGTCCCTTTTGGAACTGCAAACATAAAAACAAACAACAGGGATAATGTTTGCTATGAAAAATAATTAACTTTAAAACAGAAAAAAAAAAATATATATATATATATATATATATATAAATGCCTAAATATACGTTTTTACACAAATCCAAAATGTTATTTTTATTAGACAATCTTTAAAGATGTTGCCGTAATTGTGACAAAACACATTGGACCAGAATGCAAGTGATGCACTAAAAAAAGATTTGCTCGCTCGCAGACAACGCTGGAAGTTAACTTTCAATGCGGGCGGGTTAGCATTTGTATTACAAGTTTAAAGTAAATTGTTTGCGTGCAAGCAAAACCCAGCGCACGCTATCTTCAGGACTAGATTCAGTGAAGCCTAATTTAAAAAAAACAAAAACATTTATGCTAACCCGACCTACAGCGCTAAACACGAAAGTAGTTATGCATATTTTACATTCCAGTGTTCTTCACCTAGGAAAAAAAAAATTATTTTTAATTTTAAATATATATTTCTAAATATCTATATCTATATATATATATATATATATATATATGATTATTTTTTGTAACATACATATCTATATGAATATTAACAGGTCTTGTTTTAATATATTTGCTTTATTATTTTTTTGTGCAGGTGGATAATATTGGTTTATTAGATTTTTAATATGTTATGCAGTTACTGTAGTTTATGGATTCAAATGGATTTTAATAAAACATTTTTTCTTGGTTTGGAAATAAAAACGTATGATTTTATATTTTTGCTATTTTAAAGTTATGCGTTTTTTGTTGTTCTTTTTTTTGGGGGGGGGGGTGGCGGCTCTGTTACTGTTGCACTTTGGTTAATAAATGTGATTTCACCAAAATCTATGGTCACAGACCATTAGTTCAGTTTACTTCTTAGTCAATTACCCATGTTGTATACACCTGTGTTTCCTAACAACATATTTACATGATAGATTCTCAGAGAGTTTTAACATCTGGTTAAGAAGCACTAACTTCAAATGCAGATTTAGAAAGGAAATAGTTCAAGACCACCTAGCATGCTGAGAATAATAATTTATGCTATATCTAAACATTTTTTAATGAGAAATTGGTTGCTGAGCAATTTTGAGCTACTACTTATAGATAGGCTGGTGTCTGAGAGATACTTAGATAAATTATAAAGCATGTATGTAAAAAATGTTGAGCACATGGAAATAAACTCATACACATGTAAAATATATATTGAAGAGCAGTAACTAATATAGTTTTGCAATATATAACATCTGATGAACCCTTCTGCTTCTTGAGAGAGCTTATTGCACATCCAATGGGTTAATCAGCTGTTAGTAATAAAGATGATACACTGG
The DNA here is from genome assembly GCF_027579735.1 of Bombina bombina. Taxonomy (NCBI): domain Eukaryota; kingdom Metazoa; phylum Chordata; class Amphibia; order Anura; family Bombinatoridae; genus Bombina; species Bombina bombina. The sequence continues at coordinate 345,096,890 of NC_069501.1, read as the reverse complement.
GCTATTAATGACAACATGGATGGTGTTCTGTTGTTTGTCAGAAGTAGAGAGTATTATTACTATTAAAGGGAACATTTGTATATAAAATGCATTGAAAATATAATAAAACTTGTGACATTTTATGTTTCTTTCTATACATGCAAAAAATGTTTAAATTATTATAGCATTTGTCATTTCTTACAGCCAGGTTCACTAACATCATAGGTGTTGTAATGAACATATTCCTATCCTTTTCATAAGTTTTTTTGTTGAAACTTGATACATATGCAAAAAGGTTTTTGACAGACACAATTTTTACAGACACAATTGAGTGTAAATGGAAAATGTCTATTTTATTTATTTTACTTTCCTTTTAGGATATTAACAAGACCTAAAAAGCATTTCCACAGAAAAAAACAACATTGCTCTTCTGAGTAAGACATTACATATTTATTAGAGTCTATATAGATAAATGTGCAAAAATGATATATGTGTAAGATTACCTAGATACATATAGTTTATTGCACGTCAAAGTAGCCCTTGGCTTCTGTGTGTTATGGAACTTAACGACACCATATCGCACGCACAAAGAGGCTTTTTAGTAACATATGGCAGCAATATGGAGGGTAAAATAACGCAACTTTTGTTGCGTTCTTTTCGCACCCTGTTAAGCACAAAAATCGTAATCTAGGTGATTGTTTGCTGAGGATTTAGGTGTAAAATATATTCAACTCCTTTTTTTAAATGTGCTACACATTTAAAGGAACAAGAAACACAAAAAAAACCCCAACAAAATTGTGATTCAGACAGAGAATACCATTTTAAAAAAAGTCTTCAATTTACTATTACAAAATTATATTTTTAAATTATGTTTTTTAAATCTGCATGCTCTATCTGAATCACAAAAATAAATAAATTTGGGTTTCATATCCCTTTAACTATTTTATATAATTTCCCTTCCCTGATGGTGGAGGGATTTCTACTTTCACTGTTTTACTGAACCATAACTTATATTGAGAATAGTTTAGGTATTCTTCACCACTTTTAATAAATACCAGTTAAAACCTAACACATGTTTGTTCAACAAAACAGGTGGTTATTATGGTGTGGAATGTTCCAGTCTTGTGATACAAGGTCTCTTGTGGAGTCTTAATCTACAAGCTGGTATTGACGGTGAACCTTTCCAAAGCTTTTAGCTATTATTCTCCTAGGAGGGAGCTACTTTAGCTTGTAGTATCAGAAGCCAGTAGATTGACCTAGGGCAGTGATGGCAAACCTTGGCACCACAGATGTTTCAAAACAACATCATGAGAAATGTAGTTCTGAAACATCTGGAGTGTCAAGGTTCACCATCACTGACCTAGGATCTAGGCCTGGTGCAGCAAGAACTTTTCTACAATATTCTCCATATGTCTTGGTGCTGTCTTTATTGTGTCCAGGATTCTGTTAAGCATTCACCGTACTATGTGATTTTCTCTATTCAGGAGAATCTTATAATTTTCTAAAACAATTAAGGGTGAGAATCACTTTTCTTTTTACAGGATGCTTTTGTGCTTAATGAATATATTGATTACTTAATCGTCTGCAGGAATGTAATATAGTATTATAATTTGTTTTAGGAGTTTTAGTTTTAAGATTGTTAAGGTTATTTGTGTTGCAAATGTGAGGTTCGTTTTGGTTAATTCAATGTATGGAAGGAGGTTTTCCATGTTTTTGTGTATATGCTTTATCTAATATAGGGCAGAAGGAAGATTTGTTGTGTAGGGATCCGACTTTTATTAGAGTCATTTTAACTGTATTTTGGAGGTGGTTGACAATGACAGAGTCAAATAAATGCTCTTATGTTTAATAGCCTTTTATCATTGTTCTATTTCTCGCATAAAACTATTGGCCAGATTACAAGTGGCACGCTAAATAACTATTTCGCTCATGCGCTAACTGCACTCAAAGTAAAAATTTATTGTGGCATGGTTAGCACGTGTAATAAAAGTTGAAAGTAAGAAATTAGCGTACGAGAAAAACACTGATGCACACTAACTTCAGGACTTCAGATATTTGTGATAACCCGACATTTTGTTTTAGAAATATATATATCTATACCTATATATCTATGAATAAAAATATTTTTTTCTAAGTGAAGAACAGGAATTTCAGGTATTTCTATTAATAACACATTAAAACATTAAAAATTAATAAAAATGATATTGCATGTTTCAAGGTATTTAGCTCAAAAGTGAAAAAAAATATATATAATATACAAGAGTATAGAAAGCGCTGGTTATTATAGTTTGTTGATATTGCATGCACATACAAATTAAAATATATATTTGAATATACAAAAACACTCTCATTAGAGCATATAAATATATATAATCTCCTGGGTCACAAAAAAAAAAAAAACAGGGTTATTCCATAAAAGAAACAGTTCTCCTTCAAATGAATGTATACAGCAATGCAAGGTGTCATTATTTAGCCTACTGTACGGACATATTATCCTGAACTGGAGCACAGGTGACAATGCCTCTGCTAACACAGGGTTTTATAAATCTATAAAGTCATTAAAACACGACAATGAAAGACACAGAGACATAAATATCTGCTTTAATATGCGGCAGAAAAGAACAACAAGAACACACAGTGGCCAATCTGAGAAACATACGGTTTGGAAGTTTCTACCACTGATAAAAGGCATCATCTTTCTAAACAAGTCCCTATAAAGGTCAAATACAAGGCAGATACACCAGATATGTCTATTACTTACCTCATATCGATTGAGGTAATAAAAAGTAAGTGGACACCCAAAAGGGGAATAAACAAGAGGACCTGTATACATTCATTTGAAGGAGAACTGTTTCTTTTATGGAATAACCCTGTTTTTTTTGTGTCCCAGGAGATAATATATATTTATATGCTCTATTTAGAGTGTTTTTTTGTATATTCAAATATATATTTTAATTTGTATGTGTATGCAATATCAACAAACTATAATAACCAGCGCTTTCTATACTCTTGTTTTATGTATCATTGTTAAAAGGGATTTTTGAGGAATATCTCTTGGTTTTTAGAATCAGCTGCAGGTTTTTATATGTGGTAAAGTTCCACTAACTCCATGTGGTTTTGTCACGCATTGTGATTAATCCTTCAACACCCATATTGGGAGCGCTCAAAAATCTTGGGGATTCTATTGGCTAATCCAGGAATCCTACCTGTTTCCTATCTCTATATATATATCTTATAAAATTATTATAACATTTTTTTTAACACAAAAAAGCTATAAGGGCTCAAAGATATAAGGTCTCTGGTGTTTGAAATAAAAACACATGCCAGGGGCTTTAACAATGAGATACATACATATACAGTACTTGTCTAAATATGTATATGTATATAGGGGCTTGCGACCCCGAAACGTCACAGTAGTGTAAAAATTAAAAAGTTGTTTGCTTTAAATTTCAAATCCAGTGAGTGCCGCTTCCCTACCACAACTTCTGTATGGGTTGTTTTGAGATGTAATTTTCCAAGCTGGACACCCTGGTAACTGACCATTAATTGAGAGTGCCTGCCTTTTTCAATTTTATATATATATATATATATATATATATATATATATATATATATATATATATATATATATATATATATGTGAAGATATGTACAGGGAGTGCAGAATTATTAGGCAAATGAGTATTTTGACCACATCATCCTCTTTATGCATGTTGTCTTACTCCAAGCTGTATAGGCTCGAAAGCCTACTACCAATTAAGCATATTAGGTGATGTGCATCTCTGTAATGAGAAGGGGTGTGGTCTAATGACATCAACACCCTATATCAGGTGTGCATAATTATTAGGCAACTTCCTTTCCTTTGGCAAAATGGGTCAAAAGAAGGACTTGACAGGCTCAGAAAAGTCAAAAATAGTGAGATATCTTGCAGAGGGATGCAGCACTCTTAAAATTGCAAAGCTTCTGAAGCATGATCATCGAACAATCAAGAGTTTCATTCAAAATAGTCAACAGGGTCGCAAGAAGCGTGTGGAAAAACCAAGGAGCAAAATAACTGCCCATGAACTGAGAAAAGTCAAGCGTGCAGCTGCCAAGATGCCACTTGCCACCAGTTTGGCCATATTTCAGAGCTGCAACATCACTGGAGTGCCCAAAAGCACAAGGTGTGCAATACTCAGAGACATGGCCAAGGTAAGAAAGGCTGAAAGACGACCACCACTGAACAAGACACACAAGCTGAAACGTCAAGACTGGGCCAAGAAATATCTCAAGACTGATTTTTCTAAGGTTTTATGGACTGATGAAATGAGAGTGAGTCTTGATGGGCCAGATGGATGGGCCCGTGGCTGGATTGGTAAAGGGCAGAGAGCTCCAGTCCGACTCAGACGCCAGCAAGGTGGAGGTGGAGTACTGGTTTGGGCTGGTATCATTAAAGATGAGCTTGTGGGGCCTTTTCGGGTTGAGGATGGAGTCAAGCTCAACTCCCAGTCCTACTGCCAGTTTCTGGAAGACACCTTCTTCAAGCAGTGGTACAGGAAGAAGTCTGCATCCTTCAAGAAAAACATGATTTTCATGCAGGACAATGCTCCATCACACACGTCCAAGTACTCCACAGCGTGGCTGGCAAGAAAGGGTATAAAAGAAGAAAATCTAATGACATGGCCTCCTTGTTCACCTGATCTGAACCCCATTGAGAACCTGTGGTCCATCATCAAATGTGAGATTTACAAGGAGGGAAAACAGTACACCTCTCTGAACAGTGTCTGGGAGGCTGTGGTTGCTGCTGCACGCAATGTTGATGGTGAACAGATCAAAACACTGACAGAATCCATGGATGGCAGGCTTTTGAGTGTCCTTGCAAAGAAAGGTGGCTATATTGGTTACTGATTTGTTTTTGTTTTGTTTTTGAATGTCAGAAATGTATATTTGTGAATGTTGAGATGTTATATTGGTTTCACTGGTAAAAATAAATAATTGAAATGGGTATATATTTGTTTTTTGTTAAGTTGCCTAATAATTATGCACAGTAATAGTCACCTGCACACACAGATATCCCCCTAAAATAGCTATAACTAAAAACAAGCTAAAAACTACTTCCAAAACTATTCAGCTTTGATATTAATGAGTTTTTTGGGTTCATTGAGAACATGGTTGTTGTTCAATAATAAAATTAATCCTCAAAAATACAACTTGCCTAATAATTCTGCACTCCCTGTATTTATGTATTTATATATTTATATGTGTATATATGTACAGACATATGTTAATTGTTCACATATAAATACATAAAAAAACATAGGTATACATATATAGAAATATATATATATATATAAAAGTGCATTGGAGCGCTTTGCAGTTAAGTGGAGGAAAACACGTTAGAGCATATTTATGCAATATTCATATTTAATAAAGTGTTATAGTGTGTATTTACTGTAAATATTTACATTTCAATATTCTGCACAGAATATCTGTATACATCGGTACCTATATATAATCATGTATATATATAGTATGTAGGAATAGATATATATTGTACCAAAATACCATCAGATATATATGTAGAAATATGCATTTATGAATAAATAGAACATATTCTGCCAAGTGAAGAACATTGGAATATGGAATATTAATATTTTTATGTTGAGCTAGCACATTTGAGAATATGCAATTGGGTTTGCGCTCGAGTAGGGTGTTACTTTATTCTAGGTTTTTTTTTGCTTTAGTGACTTCTATGGGGGGGAAACATTAACGTGGTAGCGCTATTCTAACTTAGGCTTTTTGCGTGCATCGTGTTACCAAGTGAGCAAAAATTGTACTTTCAAATGGTAATACAAGTGCTGCCTGACAGGCGCAAAAAGCTTACTTCTAGCAGAGTTAAAACGCGAGCAATAAATACCGCTCCACTCGTAATCTGGCCCGTAATGTTTACCATCACTTTAATACTGAGTTTGGGCTACACTGTATATATTTAAAAGTCTAATACTGATTTTGTTAAGAAAATATACTTTTAAATACTTTTTGAGTAGCTATCTGAAATATAAAATTAACCCCTTAAGGACCACAATGTACCCTGTATGTCACTGGTCATTAAGGGTTTTTTCAGGACATAATAGCACAAGTCTAGAAGAACACACTATTAATGCCCTCCCTCCAGCAGGCTTTGTGGAATAGAGCAGTCTCGACGCTGGTGGCAAGACCGCGCTTTAAAACAACCAAGTCCCAAAAAAAGGCCAGTGACATACAGGGTACGTCGCTGATCCTTAAGGGGTTAAATTACCATTTATGTTATAATAAAATAATAAAAATTTCCTATAAAATATAATTCCACTTGACTTCAATTTCAAATTTTAGAAAAATAGAAATAGAATAGTAACATACTTCTAGGATAAGTATATTATAGCAGTATTTGCTATTTTATAGCTAAAATTAATATGTGCACCTTAACAGAAATAATTAAAAAAATATCTCTTAAAGGGACATTCTGGTCAAAATTGAAATGTACATAGGTAAATTACATCTTTGAATTACATCTTAGAAACATATATTATTATTATACATATGGAGGACCTCTTCTTTGCCGCTTGGATCAAGACTTCTACCGGATGGAGGACCACATCACCCGGATTGGAAGAAGACTTTGGCTCGGCTGAGTGAAGACGACTCAAGGTAGGGAGATCTTCAGGGGGTTAGTGATAGGTTTTTTAAGGGGGGTTTGGGTGGGTTAGAATAGGGGTATGTGTGTGGTGGGTTGTAATGTTGGGGGGTTATTGTATTTTCTTTTACAGGTAAAAGAGCTGATTACTTTGGGGCAATGCCCAGCAAAAAGCCCTTTTAAGGGCTGGTAATAGAGCTGATTACTTTTGTAATTTAGAATAGGGTAGGGATTTTTTTATTTTGGGGGGCTTTTTATTTTATTAGGGGGCTTAGATTAGGTGTAAATATTTATTTTATTAGGGGGCTTAGATTAGGTGTAAATATTTTTTTTATTTTTTTGTAATTTAGTGTTTGTTTTTGTAATTTAGTTTAGTTTATTTAATTGTATTTTAGTTTAGCTAATTGTCGGTAATATATTTAAATAATTTAATGATAGTGTAGTGTTAGGTTTAATTGTAACTTAGGTTAGGATTTATTTTACAGGTAATTTTGTAATTATTTTAACTAGGTAGCTATTAAATAGTTAATAACTATTTAATAGCTATTGTACCTAGTTAAAATAAATACAAAATTGCCTGTAAAATAAATATAAATCCTAAAATAGATACAATGTAATTATTATTTATATTGTAGCTATATTAGGGTTTATTTTTTTTTTTATTTTTTTTTATTTTAAGTATTTAGTTTTAGATAGGAATAATTTAGTTAATTATAGGAATATTATTTCATTTAATTTAAATTATATTTATGTTAGGAGGGTGTTAGGGTTAGGATTAGACTTAGGTTTAGGGGTTAATACATTTATTATAGTAGCAGCGACGTTGTAGGCGGGAGATTAGGGGTTAATAATCGTAGGTAGGTGGCGGTGATGTTAGGGAGGGCAGATTAGGGGTTAATAATATTTATTATAGTGTTTGCGAGGTGGGAGTGCGGCGGTTTAGGGGTTAATACATTGATTAGAGTGGCGGCGAGGTCCGGTCGGAAGATTAGAGGTTAATACTTGTAGTTGGGGGGGGCAGATTAGGGGTTAATAAATATAATGTAGGGTTCGGCGATGTTAGGGACAGCAGATTAGGGGTTCATAGGAATAATGTAGGTGGCGGCGGTGTAAGGTCGGCAAATTAGGGGTTAATAATAAAATGCAGGTGTCAGCGATAGCGGTGGTGGCAGATTAGGGGTTAATAAGTGTAAAGTTAGGGGTGTTTAGACTCGGGGTTCATGTTAGGGTGTTAGGTGTAGACTTAGAGAGTGTTTCCCTATAGGAAACAATGGGTCTTTACCGACAAAACTCTAAATCTAGCCGTATGTAAGCTAAGAAACAAGCTCTTTACTTTCACCTTAAACAAAAATTTTTGCCTGAGCGGTCAATGCTTCACTAACACTGCAAATTGATCAGCCTGGCAGTAAATATATACACCTATGTAATGTAGCATTCTTGTTGACTATTTAAATTATGTCGCTGTATAACGACTCAAAAAAAAAATGGTTAAGACTACTCTTTATCGGAAACTGATAGCACCTAATGCCATTCTTTATGCTCACAGTAACCACCCAAAACATACATGCTTTGGAGTGGCCAAAGGCCAATTTATCCGTATTAAGCGCAATTGCACTAATGATAGTGATTGTGCAAGAGAAAGTGAGTCACTTATCGCACAACTTTTTTATAGAGGTTATTCTAGGAAGGTGGCTAATAGTGCCTACTTAGAG